>NW_027261136.1:300000-565000 GCF_045791955.1 Oncorhynchus clarkii lewisi | reverse complement strand
CACGCTAGACACACACTCACACACACTGGACACACACACACACACACTGAACACACACACACACTGGACACACACACACACACTGGACTCACAAACACACACACATACTGGACAAAAACACACACACACACACTGGACACACACACAGACTGGATACACACTGGACACACACACACACACTGGACTCACAAACACACACACACATACTGGACAAAAACACACAAACACACACACACACAGTGGACACACACACACACTGGATACACACTGGACACACACACACACACTGGCCTCACAAACACACACACACATACTGGACAAAAACACACAAACACACACACACACACTGGACACACACACACACTGGATACACACACACACAGAAAACACACACACATACTGGACAAACACAAACACACATACTGGACAAAAACACACAAACACACACACACACACAGGAAACACACACACACTGGACACACACACACACACATGCGCGTCTTCCTATAATTGTGACCTTGACCCAGGACCTCAACAATAACATGTCTTTTATGTTGAATAACAAATTGTACAATTATATCTGGACATACTCTCCATAGTTGTATAATTATATATGGACATACGCTCCATAGTTGTATAATTATATCTGGACATACTCTCCATAGTTGTATAATTATATCTGGACATACACTCCATAGTTGTATAATTATATATGGACATACGCTCCATAGTTGTATAATTATATCTGGACATACGCTCCATAGTTGTATAATTATATCTGGACATACACTCCATAGTTGTATAATTATATATGGACATACTCTCCATAGTTGTATAATTATATCTGGACATACACTCCATAGTTGTATAATTATATCTGGACATACACTGTATAGTTGTATAATTATATATGGACATACTCTCCATAGTTGTATAATTATATATGGACATACTCTCCATAGTTGTATAATTATATCTGGACATACGCTCCATAGTTGTATAATTATATCTGGACATACTCTCCATAGTTGTATAATTATATCTGGACATACGCTCCATAGTTGTATAATTATATCTGGACATACGCTCCATAGTTGTATAATTATATCTGGACATACGCTCCATAGTTGTATAATTATATATGGACATACTCTCCATAGTTGTATAATTATATCTGGACATACTCTCCATAGTTGTATAATTATATCTGGACATACACTCCATAGTTGTATAATTATATCTGGACATACACTGTATAGTTGTATAATTATATATGGACATACTCTCCATAGTTGTATAATTATATATGGACATACTCTCCATAGTTGTATAATTATATCTGGACATACTCTCCATAGTTGTATAATTATATATGGACATACGCTCCATAGTTGTATAATTATATCTGGACATACACTCCATAGTTGTATAATTATATATGGACATACACTCCATAGTTGTATAATTATATCTGGACATACGCTCCATAGTTGTATAATTATATCTGGACATACGCTCCATAGTTGTATAATTATATATGGACATACTCTCCATAGTTGTATAATTATATCTGGACATACTCTCCATAGTTGTATAATTATATCTGGACATACACTCCATAGTTGTATAATTATATCTGGACATACACTGTATAGTTGTATAATTATATATGGACATACTCTCCATAGTTGTATAATTATATATGGACATACTCTCCATAGTTGTATAATTATATCTGGACATACTCTCCATAGTTGTATAATTATATATGGACATACGCTCCATAGTTGTATAATTATATCTGGACATACACTCCATAGTTGTATAATTATATATGGACATACACTCCATAGTTGTATAATTATATCTGGACATACGCTCCATAGTTGTATAATTATATCTGGACATACTCTCCATAGTTGTATAATTATATATGGACATACTCTCCATAGTTGTATAATTATATATGGACATACGCTCCATAGTTGTATAATTATATCTGGACATACTCTCCATAGTTGTATAATTATATATGGACATACTCTCCATAGTTGTATAATTATATCTGGACATACGCTCCATAGTTGTATAATTATATCTGGACATACTCTCCATAGTTGTATAATTATATATGGACATACTCTCCATAGTTGTATAATTATATCTGGACATACTCTCCATAGTTGTATAATTATATCTGGACATACTCTCCATAGTTGTATAATTATATCTGGACATACGCTGTATAGTTGTATAATTATATATGGACATACACTCCATAGTTGTATAATTATATCTGGACATACGCTCCATAGTTGTATAATTATATATGGACATACTCTCCATAGTTGTATAATTATATATGGACATACTCTCCATAGTTGTATAATTATATCTGGACATACGCTCCATAGTTGTATAATTATATATGGACATACTCTCCATAGTTGTATAATTATATCTGGACATACGCTCCATAGTTGTATAATTATATATGGACATACTCTCCATAGTTGTATAATTATATATGGACATACACTCCATAGTTGTATAATTATATATAATTATATATGGACATACACTCCATAGTTGTATAATTATATATGGACATACGCTCCATAGTTGTATAATTATATATGGACATACTCTCCATAGTTGTATAATTATATATGGACATACTCTCCATAGTTGTATAATTATATATGGACATACTCTCCATAGTTGTATAATTATATATGGACATACTCTCCATAGTTGTATAATTATATCTGGACATACACTCCATAGTTGTATAATTATATCTGGACATACGCTCCATAGTTGTACAAGTATACAAGGATATATTGTACTTTTCATAATAAAACAGACTTGAAACAAGAAAAGGCCTGTTAATTGTGAAAACAGTTTGTTTATTGATTTAACGTTTCCTCTGTCAGGTTGATGTTAACCTGCGACTGGTTGAAACAAGAAAAGGCTGTTAATTGTGAAAACAGTTTGTTTATTGATTTAACATTTCCTCTGTCAGGTTGATGTTAACCTGCGACTGGTTGAAACAAGAAAAGGCTGTTAATTGTGAAAACAGTTTGTTTATTGATTTAACGTTTCCTCTGTCAGGTTGATGTTAACCTGCGACTGGTTGAAACAAGAAAAGGCTGTTAATTGTGAAAACAGTTTGTTTATTGATTTAACGTTTCCTCTGTCAGGTTGATGTTAACCTGCGACTGGTTGAAACAAGAAAAGGCTGTTAATTGTGAAAACAGTTTGTTTATTGATTTAACGTTTCCTCTGTCAGGTTGATGTTAACCTGCGACTGGTTGAAACATGAAACAAATATGAACTGAAATACAAAACAATTAAATATGTGGAATAGAATTAAACAAATTGTACAATTAGTACAACATAGTGTTGTGATGCAGGGTCACTATAGCAACAGAGTGTTGTAATGCAGGGTCACTATAGCAACATAGTGTTGTGATGCAGGGTCACTATAGCAACAGAGTGTTGTAATGCAGGGTCACTATAGCAACAGAGTTCTCTCTCCCTCAGCTCTCTCTGTTTTCTGCTCTCTCCCTCTTTCTGCTCGCTCTCCCTGCTCTCTCTGCTCTCTCACTCTCTGCTCTCACTCTCTGCTCTATCTGCTCTCTCAGCCTGCTCTCTGCTCTCTCTCTGTTCTCTGCTCTCTCAGCCTGCTCTCTGCTCTCTCTCTGTTATCTGCTCTCTGCTCTCTCAGCCTGCTCTCTGCTCTCTCTGCTCTCTGCTCTGCTGCTCTCTCTTTTCTCTGCTCTCTCTCTGCTCTCTCTTTTCTCTGATCTCTCTCTGTTCTCTGCTCTGCTGCTCTCTTTTCTCTGCTCTCTGCTCTCTCTCTCTCTCTGCTCTTTCACTCTTTGCTCTCTCACTCTTTCTTTGCTTTCTCAGCCTGCTCTCTGCTCTCTCTCTCTGCTCCCTCTCTCTCTCCCACACTCTGCTCTCTCTCTCTCCCACACACTCTGCTCTCTCTCTCCCACACTCTCTGCTGTCTCTCTCTGCTCTCTCTCTCTCCAACACTCTTCTCTCTCTGCTCTGCTGCTCTCTCTTTTCTCTGCTCTCTCTCTGCTCTCTCTTTGGTCTCTGCTCTCTCTCTCTCTCTCTGCTCTTTCACTCTTTCACTATTTGCTCTCTCACTCTTTCTTTGCTTTCTCAGCCTGCTCTCTGCTCTCTCTCTCTGCTCCCTCTCTCTCTCCCACACTCTGCTCTCTCTCTCCCACACACTCTGCTCTCTCTCCCACACTCTCTGCTCTCTCTCTCCCACACACTCTGCTCTCTCTGCTCTCTCTCTCTCCCACACACTCTGCTCTCTCTCTGCTCTCTCTCTCTCTCCCACACTCTCTGCTGTCTCTCTCTGCTCTCTCTCTCTCCCACACTCTTCTCTCTCTCTCTCTGCTCTCTCTCTCTCCCACACTCTGCTCTCTCTCCCACACTTTCTGCTCTCTCTCTCTCTCCCACACTTTCTGCTCTCTCTCCCACACTTTCTGCTCTCTCTCCCACACTTTCTGCTCTCTCTCCCACACTTTCTGCTCTCTCTCCCACACTTTCTGCTCTCTCCCCCACACTTTCTGCTCTCTCTCCCACACTTTCTGCTCTCTCTCCCACACTTTCTGCTCTCTCTATCTCTCACTTTCTGCTCTCTCTCCCACACTTTCTGCTCTCTCTCCCACACTTTCTGCTCTCTCACTTTCTGCTCTCTCTCCCACACTTTCTGCTCTCTCTCCCACACTTTCTGCTCTCTCACTTTCTGCTCTGTCTCTCTCACTTTCTGCTCTCTCTATCTCTCTCTATCTTAACAGTGGTGAAGTTTGGACAATCACCACTTGATGGCAGTGTTAAACCAGAAGTGATGAAAACAACATCACTGCAGAGAGAGAGAGAGAGAGTCTAATATACTGATATACAGCAACATTCAGAAAGTATTCAGACCAGAGAGAGAGAGTCTAATATACTGATATACAGTAACATTCAGAAAGTATTCAGACCAGAGAGAGAGAGTCTAATATACTGATATACAGTAACATTCAGAAAGTATTCAGACCAGAGAGAGAGAGTCTAATATACTGATATACAGTAACATTCAGAAAGTATTCAGACCAGAGAGAGAGAGAGAGAGTCTAATATACTGATATACAGTAACATTCAGAAAGTATTCAGACCAGAGAGAGAGAGTCTAATATACTGATATACAGTAACATTCAGAAAGTATTCAGACCAGAGAGAGAGAGAGTCTAATATACTGATATACAGCAACATTCAGAAAGTATTCAGACCAGAGAGAGAGAGTCTAATATACTGATATACAGTAACATTCAGAAAGTATTCAGACCAGAGAGAGAGAGAGTCTAATATACTGATATACAGTAACATTCAGAAAGTATTCAGACCAGAGAGAGAGAGAGAGAGAGAGTCTAATATACTGATATACAGCAACATTCAGAAAGTATTCAGACCAGAGAGAGAGAGTCTAATATACTGATATACAGCAACATTCAGAAAGTATTCAGACCCCTTGACTTTTTACACATTTTGTCACGTTACAGCCTTATTCTAAAATTGATTAAATGTGTTTTTCCCCTCATCAATCTACACACAATAACCCAGAATTACAAAGCAGAAACGGTTCACTTTATGTGTGAACATTTTCATTAAAAAAACTTAGATATCACAGAGGGAGAGTAGAGTAGAGAGTCAGAAAGTAGAGTAGAGTAGAGAGTCAGAACAGAGGGAAAGAGGGAGAGAGAGAGAGAGGGAGGGTAGAGAGTCAGAACAGAGGGAAAGAGAGAGAGAGGGAGGGAGGGTAGAGAGTCAGAACAGAGGGAAAGAGAGAGAGAGGGAGGGAGGGTAGAGAGTCAGAACAGAGGGAAAGAGAGAGAGAGGGAGGGTAGAAAGTCAGAACAGAGGGAAAGAGAGAGAGAGGGACGCAACGTTAATTATTTATGAAAATCGCAAACAACACTGTCATCTCAGATTTTCTAAATATGCTTTTCAACCATAGCTACACAAGCATTTGTGTAAGAGTATTGATAGCCTAGCATAGCATTAAGCCTAGCATTCAGCAGGCAACATTTTCACAAAAACAAGAAAAGCATTCAAATAAAATCATTTACCTTTGAAGAACTTCGGATGTTTTCAATGACGAGACTCTCAGTTAGATAGCAAATGTTCAGTTTTTCCAAAAATATTATTTGTGTAGGAGAAATCGCTCCGTTTTGTTCATCACGTTTGGCTAAGAAAAAAATCTGAAAATTCAGTCATTACAACGCCAAACTTTTTACCAAATGAACTCCATAATATCGACAGAAACATGGCAAACGTTGTTTAGAATCAATCCTCAAGGTGTTTTTCACATATCTATTCGATGATAAATCACTCGTAGCAGTTTGGTTTCTCCTCTGAAGAAAATGGAACGCGCATGGACGTGGAGATTACGCAATAATTGCGACGGAGGACACCAAGCGACCACCTGGTAGAAGTAGTCTCTTATGGTCAATCTTCCAATGATATGCCTACAAATACGTCACAATGCTGCAGACACCTTGGGGAAAACGTGGAAAATGTAAGCTGACTCCTAGCTCCTCCACAGCCATATAAGGAGTCATTGCCATGACGCGGTTTCAAAAAATGCAGCACTTCCTGATTGAAATTTCATCTTGGTTTCGCCTGTAGCATCAGTTCTGTGGCACTAACAGACAATATCTTTGCAGTTTTGGAAACGTTAGAGTGTTTTCTATCCAAAGCTGTCACTTATATGCATAGTCGAGCATCTTGTCGTGACAAAATATCGCGCTTAAAACGGGAACGTTTTTTATCCAAAAATGAAATACCGGCCCTAGAGTTCCAAGAGGATTTATACAGATAATTTACACAAAATACAATATAGTAATAATATAAATTACCTGAGAATTGTATGTCATCCAGTCTTAATATGAATTGTATGTCATCCAGTCTTAATATGAATTGTATATCATCCAGTCTTAATATGAATTGTATGTCATCCAGTCTTAATATGAATTGTATGTCATCCAGTCTTAATATGAATTGTATATCATCCAGTCTTAATATGAATTGTATATCATCCAGTCTTAATATGAATTGTATGTCATCCAGTCTTAATATGAATTGTATGTCATCCAGTCTTAATATGAATTGTATGTCATCCAGTCTTAATATGAATTGTATGTCATCCAGTCTTAATATGAATTGTATGTCATCCAGTCTTAATATGTTTGTATGTCATCCAGTCTTAATATGAATTGTATGTCATCCAGTCTTAATATGAATTGTATGTCATCCAGTCTTAATATGAATTGTATGTCATCCAGTCTTAATATGTTTGTATGTCATCCAGTCTTAATATGTTTGTATGTCATCCAGTCTTAATATGAATTGTATGTCATCCAGTCTTAATATGTATTGTATGTCATCCAGTCTTAATATGAATTGTATGTCATCCAGTCTTAATATGAATTGTATGTCATCCAGTCTTAATATGAATTGTATGTCATCCAGTCTTAATATGAATTGTATGTCATCCAGTCTTAATATGTTTGTAGAAACCAAATATTGATACATTGTTAAAAACATTTTTAAAAGTATTTTACATTTAGAGAGCGATAACACACACGCACACGCTATACAATGTCAAGTAATTGTTTTCTATAACTGTGTACATCCACTAGGGGGAGCCAGTGATCCACTCTTGAGTAGAGCCTTGCTTTGGCAATTTCATGGTTCTGAGTCACTGAGACATGTCACACAAAATGGACATTTGTTTGTTGAAAACATTAGGATAAATACATATGTGAGTAGAGTCCTTTCTCGTTAATATTTTATTTTTATCTCTAACACAACATCTAATTTATTATATACTATATAATTTATAAAATGCATTAAAAGTGGTCCATCTTATAAAATAATAAAATAATACAATGATCCCTTTTTGTATTTTTTATTGACTGAGACATACACTGGACAGTCCATCCTCGGACATCCCAGGATGACCCCCTGAGGACACTTTTTAAAAGGTTAAAGGTTAGGCAGGATTAAAACTGTTTTTTCAAAGACACTAGGGACACCCCTTGTGTGCATATAGTTCCCTTGTGTGTAAGAGACCCCCTAGATGAACAACATGTTGACCATTAAAATATGGATTGCTGAGAACTCTTTAAAAGTTGAAAGGTTATACAGGTTTAAAACAGTTGTTGTTTTGTAAAACCTTTATATAAATCATAATCGTTACTATTACACAATACTACACATTACTACACAATAAACATTATTATCACACATTACTAAACAATACATGTTATTATTAAACAATACCACACATTACTAAACAATATTAGGGCCTATTGTAACCTGACACCCCCATCAGTCTCTCCTTTTCAGGGGCCTATTGTAACCTGACACCCCCGTCAGTCTCTCCTTTTCAGGGGCCTATTGTAACCTGACACTCCCATCAGTCTCTCCTTTTCAGGAGCCTATTGTAACCTGACACCCCCATCAGTCTCTCCTTTTCAAGGGCCTATTGTAACCTGACACCCCCATCAGTCTCTCCTTTTCAGGGGCCTATTGTAACCCGACACCCCCATCAGTCTCTCCTTTTCAGGGGCCTATTGTAACCTGACACCCCCATCAGTCTCTCCTTTTAAGGGGCCTATTGTAACCTGACAACCCAATCAGTCTCTCCTTTTCAGGGGCCTATTGTAACCATCAGTCTCTCCTTTTCAGGGGCCTATTGTAACCTGACACCCCCATCAGTCTCTCATTTTCAGGGGCCTATTGTAACCTGACACCCCCATCAGTCTCTCCTTTTAAGGGGCCTATTGTAACCTGACAACCCAATCAGTCTCTCCTTTTCAGGGGCCTATTGTAACCATCAGTCTCTCCTTTTCAGGGGCCTATTGTAACCTGACACCCCCATCAGTCTCTCCTTTTCAGGGGCCTATTGTAACCTGACACCCCAATCAGTCTCTCCTTTTCAGGGGCCTATTGTAACCATCAGTCTCTCCTTTTCAGGGGCCAATTGTAACCTGACACCCCCATCAGTCTCTCCTTTTCAGGGGCCTTTTGTAACCTGACACACCCATCAGTCTCTCCTTTTCAGGGGCCTATTGTAACCTGACACCCCCATCAGTCTCTCCTTTTCAGGGGCCTATTGTAACCCGACACCCCATTAGTCTCTCCTTTTCAGGGGCCTATTGTAACCCGACACCCCATTAGTCTCCAAATCCCCATCTTCAAGCTGTGAGGGCCTCAGACGTTGCCTCTTCCACACTGGCTGTCCAGGGCCTATTGTAACCCGACACCCCATTAGTCTCTCCTTTTCAGGGGCCTATTGTAACCCGACACCCCATTAGTCTCCAAATCCCCATCTTCAAGCTGTGAGGGCCTCAGACGTTGCCTCTTCCACACTGGCTGTCCATGGCCTTCCAGGTCCTATTGCAACCTGACACCCCATTAGTCTCCAAATCCCCATCTTCAAGCTGTGAGGGCCTCAGACGTTGCCTCTTCCACACTGGCTGTCCATGGCCTTCCAGGGCCTATTGTAACCTGACACCCCATTAGTCTCCACAAGCCTCAGACGTTGCCTCTTCCACACTGGCTGTGGAAGAGTCCTATTGCAGGTCCTATTGCAACCTGACACCCCATTAGTCTCCACAAGCCTCAGACGTTGCCTCTTCCACGCTGGCTGTCCATGGCCTTCCAGGTCCTATTGTAACCTGACACCCCATTAGTCTCCACAAGCCTCAGACGTTGCCTCTTCCACGCTGGCTGTCCATGGCCTTCCAGGGCCTATTGTAACCTGACACCCCATTAGTCTCCACAAGCCTCAGACGTTGCCTCTTCCACACTGGCTGTCCATGGCCTTCCAGGGCCTATTGTAACCTGACACCCCATTAGTCTCCACAAGCCTCAGACGTTGCCTCTTCCACACTGGCTGTCCATGGCCTTCCAGGGCCTATTGTAACCTGACACCCCATTAGTCTCCACAAGCCTCAGACGTTGCCTCTTCCACACTGGCTGTCCATGGCCTTCCAGGTCCTATTGTAACCTGACACCCCATTAGTCTCCACAAGCCTCAGATGTTGCCTCTTCCACGCTGGCTGTCCATGGCCTTCCAGGTCCTATTGTAACCTGACACCCCATTAGTCTCCACAAGCCTCAGACGTTGCCTCTTCCACGCTGGCTGTCCATGGCCTTCCAGGTCCTATTGCAGGTCCTATTGCAACCTGACACCCCATTAGTCTCCACAAGCCTCAGACGTTGCCTCTTCCACACTGGCTGTCCATGGCCTTCCAGGTCCTATTGTAACCTGACACCCCATTAGTCTCCACAAGCCTCAGATGTTGCCTCTTCCACGCTGGCTGTCCATGGCCTTCCAGGTCCTATTGCAACCTGACACCCCATTAGTCTCCAAATCCCCATCTTCAAGCTGTGAGGGCCTCAGACGTTGCCTCTTCCACGCTGGCTGTCCATGGCCTTCCAGGTGTTGTAAGTTTTCTTTTCCCTGATAGATCAACCTTCTTGATCGTTCAGCCCAAGTTTTGTCTTGAGGACAAAAGGGACCATCTTCGTAAATGTTCACGATGGTGGAAAAACTGCTGTACTTGTTTTATCCTATCAAGCTCTGTAAACCAATCTCACCACTTGAAGCTAAAGACAGGCACAAAGTAGTTGACCACTGTACAAGCGTTTGAAAATACATATGAACTAACAGATTTGGTTGCATTTGCGCTACTGAATTCAGAAAAAACTCAAATTGTCACTTCGGAGTCTGGACTATACGCTGCTGAAGAGACAGGATGTCCTTAAAAGGGCATGAATGTACCCTAAATACTGAAGAGACAGGATGTCCTTAAAAGGGCATGAATGTACCCTAAATACTGAAGAGACAGGATGTCCTTAAAAGGGCATGAATGTACCCTAAATACTGAAGAGATTCTTATGGCTTTCAAATCATCTCTCCTGCAGACTTCCTCTTCCAACACGTACCCAGGCAGGGATGTTCAGCTCAGGGCCTGTTAGAGCTGACATAGAGCAAGTCTTATCTCAAGACATTCTCTCATGCGAAACGAAGGAGAGAAAACACCAGGTTTTTGGCTGAAAAAGGTTGTTGAGACAGCTGTGTGTGAAAATCTTCACTGTTGAATCGTTGGAAAATATAACCCTTATGGCCTTCAGTCATATCAATCCTACCATTAAAACAACCAGGTGCATCACAAAGAATGGCTTTGATGGTTTTGTCATTGTGGACCACACATGAAGGACCCCATACACCTAGAATTGGTCTAGGAGACATGATTTCTGTGGTTTATCTATCTTGAGGTTTCTTGTTCACAGGACAAGTCTAACACTAACTTATAACTCAGTCAGACCGACCCGGAAAATGACTTGTTCATTCTACAAGGGGTCACAAGGTCACTACACAGCAGCTCCATCAGTTCAAACACATTTTCTTTCAGTTCAACAAGATCCCCACACATCAATCATCAGGCCATTACTTTTTATTACAAACATTTGCTTTACTTCAAATTAACAGCTGCACTATCAAGTTACATAACCACACCCTAAATAGTATGAGGACATCTGGACAGGATGTCCTTAAAAGGGCATGAACGTACCCTAAATAGCATGAGGATATCCGGACAGGATGACCTTAAAAGGGCATGAACGTACCCTAAATAGCATGAGGATATCCGGACAGGATGTCCTTAAAAGGGCATGAACACAGGACACAGGAATAACTCGTCCATCACCTTTGGACAGCAGCCGTCGACTATATTCTCTCTTACAGTTCTACAGGAATATTAAATGATGTGTTAAATATATTCTCTCTTACAGTTCTACAGGAATATTAAATGATGTGTTAAATATATTCTCTCTTACAGTTCTACAGGAATATTAAATGATGTGTTAAATATATTCTCTCTTACAGTTCTACAGGAATATTAAATGATGTGTTAAATATATTCTCTCTTACAGTTCTACAGGAATATTAAATGATGTGTTAAATATATTCTCTCTTACAGTTCTACAGGAATATTAAATGATGTGTTAAATATATTCTCTCTTACAGTTCTACAGGAATATTAAATGATGTGTTAAATATATTCTCTCTTACAGTTCTACAGGAATATTAAATGATGTGTTAAATATATTCTCTCTTACAGTTCTACAGGAATATTAAATGATGTGTTAAATATATTCTCTCTTACAGTTCTACAGGAATATTAAATGATGTGTTAAATATATTCTCTCTTACAGTTCTACAGGAATATTAAATGATGTGTTAAATATATTCTCTCTTACAGTTCTACAGGAATATTAAATGATGTGTTAAATATATTCTCTCTTACAGTTCTACAGGAATATTAAATGATGTGTTAAATATATTCTCTCTTACAGTTCTACAGGAATATTAAATGATGTGTTAAATATATTCTCTCTTACAGTTCTACAGGAATATTAAATGATGTGTTAAATATATTCTCTCTTACAGTTCTACAGGAATATTAAATGATGTGTTAAATATATTCTCTCTTACAGTTCTACAGGAATATTAAATGATGTGTTAAATATATTCTCTCTTACAGTTCTACAGGAATATTAAATGATGTGTTAAATATATTCTCTCTTACAGTTCTACAGGAATATTAAATGATGTGTTAAATATATTCTCTCTTACAGTTCTACAGGAATATTAAATGATGTGTTAAATATATTCTCTCTTACAGTTCTACAGGAATATTAAATGATGTGTTAAATATATTCTCTCTTACAGTTCTACAGGAATATTAAATGATGTGTTAAATATATTCTCTCTTACAGTTCTACAGGAATATTAAATGATGTGTTAAATATATTCTCTCTTACAGTTCTACAGGAATATTAAATGATGTGTTAAATATATTCTCTCTTACAGTTCTACAGGAATATTAAATGATGTGTTAAATATATTCTCTCTTACAGTTCTACAGGAATATTAAATGATGTGTTAAATATATTCTCTCTTACAGTTCTACAGGAATATTAAATGATGTGTTAAATATATTCTCTCTTACAGTTCTACAGGAATATTAAATGATGTGTTAAATATATTCTCTCTTACAGTTCTACAGGAATATTAAATGATGTGTTAAATATATTCTCTCTTACAGTTCTACAGGAATATTAAATGATGTGTTAAATATATTCTCTCTTACAGTTCTACAGGAATATTAAATGATGTGTTAAATATATTCTCTCTTACAGTTCTACAGGAATATTAAATGATGTGTTAAATATATTCTCTCTTACAGTTCTACAGGAATATTAAATGATGTGTTAAATATATTCTCTCTTACAGTTCTACAGGAATATTAAATGATGTGTTAAATATATTCTCTCTTACAGTTCTACAGGAATATTAAATGATGTGTTAAATATATTCTCTCTTACAGTTCTACAGGAATATTAAATGATGTGTTAAATATATTCTCTCTTACAGTTCTACAGGAATATTAAATGATGTGTTAAATATATTCTCTCTTACAGTTCTACAGGAATATTAAATGATGTGTTAAATATATTCTCTCTTACAGTTCTACAGGAATATTAAATGATGTGTTAAATATATTCTCTCTTACAGTTCTACAGGAATATTAAATGATGTGTTAAATATATTCTCTCTTACAGTTCTACAGGAATATTAAATGATGTGTTAAATATATTCTCTCTTACAGTTCTACAGGAATATTAAATGATGTGTTAAACATATTCTCTCTTCCAGTTCTACAGGAATATTAAATGATGTGTTAAATATATTCTCTCTTACAGTTCTACAGGAATATTAAATGATGTGTTAAATATATTCTCTCTTACAGTTCTACAGGAATATTAAATGATGTGTTAAATATATTCTCTCTTACAGTTCTACAGGAATATTAAATGATGTGTTAAATATATTCTCTCTTACAGTTCTACAGGAATATTAAATGATGTGTTAAATATATTATCTCTTACAGTTCTACAGGAATATTAAATATATTCTCTCTTACAGTTCTACAGGAATATTAAATGATGTGTTAAATATATTCTCTCTTACAGTTCTACAGGAATATTAAATGATGTGTTAAATATATTCTCTCTTACAGTTCTACAGGAATATTAAATGATGTGTTAAATATATTCTCTCTTACAGTTCTACAGGAATATTAAATGATGTGTTAAATATATTCTCTCTTACAGTTCTACAGGAATATTAAATGATGTGTTAAATATATTCTCTCTTACAGTTCTACAGGAATATTAAATGATGTGTTAAATATATTCTCTCTTAAAGTTCTACAGGAATATTAAATGATGTGTTAAATATATTCTCTCTTACAGTTCTACAGGAATATTAAATGATTTGTTAAATATATTCTCTCTTACAGTTCTACAGGAATATTAAATGATGTGTTAAATATTTTCTCTCTTACAGTTCTACAGGAATATTAAATGATGTGTTAAATATATTATCTCTTACAGTTCTACAGGAATATTAAATGATGTGTTAAATATATTCTCTCTTACAGTTCTACAGGAATATTAAATGATGTGTTAAATATATTCTCTCTTACAGTTCTACAGGAATATTAAATGATGTGTTAAACATATTCTCTCTTCCAGTTCTACAGGAATATTAAATGATGTGTTAAATATATTCTCTCTTACAGTTCTACAGGAATATTAAATGATGTGTTAAATATATTCTCTCTTACAGTTCTACAGGAATATTAAATGATGTGTTAAATATATTCTCTCTTACAGTTCTACAGGAATATTAAATGATGTGTTAAATATATTCTCTCTTACAGTTCTACAGGAATATTAAATGATGTGTTAAACATATTCTCTCTTACAGTTCTACAGGAATATTAAATGATGTGTTAAATATATTCTCTCTTACAGTTCTACAGGAATATTAAATGATGTGTTAAATATATTCTCTCTTACAGTTCTACAGGAATATTAAATGATGTGTTAAATATATTCTCTCTTACAGTTCTACAGGAATATTAAATGATGTGGTAAATATATTCTCTCTTACAGTTCTACAGGAATATTAAATGATGTGTTAAATATATTCTCTCTTACAGTTCTACAGGAATATTAAATGATGTGTTAAATATATTCTCTCTTACAGTTCTACAGGAATATTAAATGATGTGTTAAATATATTCTCTCTTACAGTTCTACAGGAATATTAAATGATGTGTTAAATATATTCTCTCTTACAGTTCTACAGGAATATTAAATGATGTGTTAAATATATTCTCTCTTACAGTTCTACAGGAATATTAAATGATGTGTTAAATATATTCTCTCTTACAGTTCTACAGGAATATTAAATGATGTGTTAAATATATTCTCTCTTACAGTTCTACAGGAATATTAAATGATGTGTTAAATATATTCTCTCTTACAGTTCTACAGGAATATTAAATGATGTGTTAAATATATTCTCTCTTACAGTTCTACAGGAATATTAAATGATGTGTTAAATATATTCTCTCTTACAGTTCTACAGGAATATTAAATGATGTGCTAAATGTGTTATTTTAATTGTAATTGAAACAATTGTGTGATTCCAAGTGTCTTATTGTTCGTAACAACTCAGTTTGCTGCTATAGGCAGTTAGCTGCCTACTGTGACAGCTAGGTACTGGTTGCAACCTTGTAACTTTCTGATGGGAATAGTTGAAGACCATGTTTAGTTTCCAAGTGCTACTGAATAAGCTCAAGTTGTACTCAAATGCTCCAACATGATACATGTCATTATTTAAGTCTATCATTATTCTAGTCTATCAATCCATTTGAAATCTTTATCTGCAGCGCAGGTTGCTCTCTGCCATACTTTACATAACACAAGGGCAGCATATATAGCCTCCTACTGATAGGATACTGCCTGTTCTCTGAGCTCTTTATGTTTCTGGAGGCTGATGTCCCTTTATACCACAGGCTGGACAGTCCATGTCCTTACAACAGGCTGGACAGTCCATGTCCTTACAACAGGCTGGACAATCCATGTCCTTACAACAGGCTGGACAAACCAGGGCCTTATGACAGCAGATAGAATCCTGATGTCCCTTTTTGGGAACCCACTAAGTTACTGATGAACTCAATCTGAACCTTTCAGTATTAACTAGTGGTTCTGGTGAAAAATGTCCTTTAAGTATCTCCACAATATCCCCATACGTCTTATTACCTGTTCTGTCTGGATGTAACAGGCTGCCTAGTAAATTACATGTCTTTGGCCCCATTACACTAAAAACTTTAAGCACAATGTTGTCCTCAACCATGTTATTTACAAGAACAGAATATTCAAACCTTTCTGAATATGAGCTCCACTGCTCAATGGCTCCATCAAACTGTCCAATGGTTCCATCAAACTGTCCAATGGTTCCATCAAACTGTCCAATGGTTCCATCAAACTGTCCAATGGTTCCATCAAACTGTCCAATGGTTCCATCAAACTGTCCAATGGTTCCATCAAACTGTCCAATGGTTCCAACAAACTGTCCAATGGTTCCATCAAACTGTCCAATGTTTACAACAATTCCAGACATTTTTCATTTCTCAATAGGCTCCAGTGTCACGTTCTGACATTAGTTATTTTATTATGTCTTTGGTTTAGTATGGTAAGGGCGTGAGTTGGGGTGGGGAGTCTATGTTCTTTTTTCTATGTTGTATTTCTGTGTTTGGCCTGGTATGGTTCTCAATCAGAGGCAGCTGTCAATCGTTGTCCCTGATTGAGAATCATACTGAGGTAGCCTGGTTTCACTGTTGAGTGGTGGGTGGTTATTTTCAGTCTTTGTGTTTCTGCACCAGACAGAACTGTTCCGGTTGGTTTCACTGTTGAGTGGTGGGTGGTTATTTTCAGTCTTTGTGTTTCTGCACCAGACAGAACTGTTCCGGTTGTTTCTTTGTTGTTTGTTATTAATTTTTTCCATTAATTAAGATGAACACTTACCACGCTGCGCTTTGGTCCTCACCTTCTTACACCGACGACAGCCGTTACATCCTGATTGTCATTCACTTTAGCATTGTCCTCAACCACAGCAATATTTTCCTCAGTCATGTAAACTTCATTAATTTCGCTCATTTAGCAGTTTTTAATTCCAAAGTTTGTCTTCACAGTTGAATAAATATCCTTTCCTTTAATCAAGGTATATTCCTCCCTTTCTAATCAAGTTGTTTTCCCGCTCAGACATCCGTCTCGAGTCTTTTTCTGCGGTCCATGACGATGCTAACTCTCTCTCTTAGCCAGCTCAACTTTGCACTTGCCTCTGCTAGCAATACACTGTGCTAACATTAGCCTAGACTGAACCACAGAAAATACCAGTTTTAAAAAGTTGCTAAAACATACTTCTTCCAGACAGAATAGTTCCTGTAGATTCAGACTCATCACCAATCTGTTGTTATGTTGTGTGGGTTTCATAACCACGTCTGTATAACAATTCAATAATGATGAGACGGGAGACAGGAATCAGTTCAACCATTTATCTGGAACGTGATCATCTCAACACATACAAACCCCCATGATGCTCTGCGGCACAACCCCAATAAACAACAAATACATCATACATAAGTAAATGGACACTAAACAAAACCCAGAGGATTTTAAATGTTCAGTACTAGAAAGTAGAGCCATGGGACAGGGTCAGAAAGGTCATTATGTTTGATAACTGGTTACAGAGGTGACATAACAAGCATAAGGTCCATTATAACACAGTGAAGCAGGACCATTGGACAGGGTCAGAAAGGTCAGTATGTTTGATACCTGGTTACAGAGGTGACATAACAAGCATAAGGTCCATTATAACACAGTGAAGTAGGACCATGGGACAGGGTCAGAAAGGTCAGTATGTTTGATACCTGGTTACAGAGGTGACATAACAAGCATAAGGTCCATTATAACACAGTGAAGTAGAGGTTGGAGCTAAAAGCAGACATGGACAGTGAGACGGTGTGAGGAGGTCAGGGGTCAAACACTAGATCAGGACAGGTAGAAATGGCAGGGCTGGAAATAGACAGAGAGACATTCTGATCATGGCTCAGACCTGACCTGAGACACCCAATCAGAAGATGTCATAACAAAGTCCTGACCTGAGACACCCAATCAGAAGATGTCATAACAAAGTCCTGACCTGAGACACCCAATCAGAAGATGCCATAACAAAGTCCTGACACACCCAATCAGAAGATGTCGTAACAAAGTCCTGACCTGAGACACCCAATCAGAAGATGTCGTAACAAAGTCCTGACCTGAGACACCCAATCAGAAGATGCCATAACAAAGTCCTGGCCAGTAGGCTATATGGGATTTCCTTTCATCAAAATCCAGAACATTTAAATGAGGCATCTGTCAATAAAAAGTTACTTTAGAGCTTTACTTGTTGTGTCCAGTGTGTGTGTCACTGACAGAGGGACACTGATTCACCATCATCCCAAACCCTGGATAGAGGGGCTCAGTGAATGTGGAGGTGAATGTGATCAGGTGGGTCAGTGTGTCAGAGGAGGCTCTATAGAAGGACAGAGTGCCGGCTGGCCAGTCCAGATACACTCCTACTCTGTGGGAGCTGGAGGAGGGAACGTCTATAGTAGTGGGTTTATTATTGTGACATGCAGAGTAACTATTGTCAGAGCAGAACAGTCCTCAAATCTCTCTGGGTGATCAGGATACGGCTGCTCCTCTCTCCAACTTGTCACCTTTCTGTTCTCCTCAGACAGAGAGAGGAGTCTGTTTACTGTGTTTGGGTCCAGTGTGAGATCACAGACATCTGATGGATGAGAACAGAGAGCAGAGAACAGAAAGAGCAAGCAGAAAGAGAGCAGAGAAGAGAGAGAGCAGAGAGAACTCTGTTGCTATAGTGACCCTGCATCACAACACTCTGTTGCTACAGTGACCCTGCATTACAACACTATATTGCTATAGTGACCCTGCATCACAACACTATGTTGCTATAGTGACCCTGCATCACAACACTCTGTTGCTACAGTGACCCTGCATTACAACACTCTGTTGCTATAGTGACCCTGCATTACAACACTATATTGCTATAGTGACCCTGCATCACAACACTATGTTGCTATAGTGACCCTGCATCACAACACTCTGTTGCTACAGTGACCCTGCATTACAACACTATGTTGCTATAGTGACCCTGCATCACAACACTCTGTTGCTACAGTGACCCTGCATTACAACACTATATTGCTATAGTGACCCTGCATTACAACACTCTGTTGTACTAATTGTACAATTTGTTTAATTCTATTCCACATACAGTGCCTTGCGAAAGAATAATTTTGCACGCCCAATTTTTCAGTTTTTGATTTGTTAAAAAAGTTTGAAATATCCAATAAATGTCGTTCCACTTCATGATTGTGTCCCACTTGATTGTGTCCCACAGTTTTATATCTTTATGTTTGAAGCCTGAAATGTGGCAAAAGGTCGCAAAGTTCAAGGGGGCCGAATACTTTCGCAAGGCACTGTATATATATAGTAGCAGTAGTAGTGGCTAGTACTGATAGAGAGATGAGACCTGGGTTCTATCAGGTGGTCTATATATATATAGTGGCAGTAGTTGTGGCTAGTAGTGAATGAGAGATGAGACCTGGGATCTATCAGGTGGTCTATATATATATATATAGTGGCAGTAGTAGTGGCTAGTAGTGATAGAGAGATGAGACCTGGGTTCTATCAGGTGGTCTATATATATAGTACTAGTAGTAGTAGTGGCTAGTAGTGATAGAGAGATGAGACCTGGGTTCTATCAGGTGGTCTATATATATATAGTGGCAGTAGTAGTGGCTAGTACTGATAGAGAGATGAGACCTGGGTTCTATCAGGTGGTATATATATATATATAGTGGCAGTAGTAGTGGCTAGTACTGATAGAGAGATGAGACCTGGGTTCTATCAGGTGGTATATATATATATATAGTGGCAGTAGTAGTGGCTAGTACTGATAGAGAGATGAGACCTGGGTTCTATCAGGTGGTATATATATATATATAGTGGCAGTAGTAGTGGCTAGTACTGATAGAGAGATGAGACCTGGGTTCTATCAGGTGGTATATATATATATATAGTGGCAGTAGTAGTGGCTAGTACTGATAGAGAGATGAGACCTGGGTTCTATCAGGTGGTATATATATATATAGTGGCAGTAGTAGTGGCTAGTAGTGATAGAGAGATGAGACCTGGGTTCTATCAGGTGGTATATATATATATATAGTGGCAGTAGTAGTGGCTAGTAGTGATAGAGAGATGAGACCTGGGTTCTATCAGGTGGTCTATATATATATATATAGTGGCAGTAGTAGTGGCTAGTAGTGATAGAGAGGAAACGTTAAATCAATAAACAAACTGTTTTCACAATTAACAGCCTTTTCTTGTTTCAACCAGTCGCAGGTTAACATCAACCTGACAGAGGAAACGTAAAATCAATAAACAAACTGTTTTCACAATTAACAGCCTTTTCTTGTTTCAACCAGACGCAGGTTAACATCAACCTGACAGAGGAAACGTTAAATCAATAAACAAACTGTTTTCACAATTAACAGCCTTTTCTTGTTTCAAGTATGTTTTATTATGAAAAGTACAATATATCCTTGTATACTTGTACAACTATGGAGTGTATGTCCAGATATAATTGTACAACTATGGAGTGTATGTCCATATATAATTGTACAACTATGGAGCGTATGTCCATATATAATTATACAACTATGGAGTGTATGTCCAGATATAATTATACAACTATGGAGTGTATGTCCAGATATAATTATACAACTATGGAGTGTATGTCCAGATATAATTATACAACTATGGAGAGTATGTCCATATATAATTATACAACTATGGAGAGTATGTCCAGATATAATTATACAACTATGGAGTGTATGTCCAGATATAATTATACAACTATGGAGAGTATGTCCAGATATAATTATACAACTATGGAGAGTATGTCCAGATATAATTATACAACTATGGAGAGTATGTCCATATATAATTATACAACTATGGAGAGTATGTCCAGATATAATTATACAACTATGGAGTGTATGTCCATATATAATTATACAACTATGGAGCGTATGTCCATATATAATTATACAACTATACAGCGTATGTCCAGATATAATTATACAACTATGGAGAGTATGTCCAGATATAATTATACACCTATGGAGCGTATGTCCATATATAATTATACAACTATGGAGTGTATGTGTGTGTGAGTCCAGTGTGTGTGTGTGTGAGTCCAGTGTGTGTGTGTGTGTGTGTGTGTCCAGTGTGTGTGTGTGAGACCACTGTGTGTATGTGAGTCCAGTGTGTGTGAGTGTGTGTGTGTGTGTGTGTGTGTGTCCATGTGTGTGTGTCCAGTGTGTGTCTGTGAGTCCAGTGTGTGTGTGTGTGTGTGTGTGTGTGTGTGTGTGTGTCCAGTGTGTCAGGTTATTATTTCAGAGACACTGATTCACCATCATCCCAGTGTGTGTATCACTGACAGAGGGACACTGAGTCGGCAAAACACCAAACCCTAAACCCTGGATAGAGGGGCTCTATGAATGTGGAGGTGAATGTGATCAGGTGGGTCAGTGTGTCAGAGGAGGCTCTATAGAAGGACAGAGTGCCGGCTGGCCAGTCCAGATACACTCCTACTCTGTGGGAGCTGGAGGAGGGGACGTCTATGGTAGTGGGTTTATTATTGTGCCTGGCAATGTAACGTTTATCATAGCAGACCAGACTCCAGGACTTGTCATTACATCCAAGCCAACAGTCATCACCCCATCCTCTTCCTCTCCTGTTGATTCCTTTATATGTCACTCCTATAACAGCCCCTCCACTCCACTCTACCTCCCAGTAACAGCGCCCAGTCAGACCCTCTCTACACAGCACCTGTCTACAGCCCTCAAATCTCTCTGGGTGATCAGGATACGGCTGCTCCTCTGTCCTCAGTGTCACCTTTCTGTTCTCCTCAGACAGAGAGAGGCGTCTGTCTACTGTGTTTGGGTCCAGTGTGAGATCACAGACATCTGATGGATGAAACCAGACACAATATTAGAAATCATCATCATTCACATTAGAATGTTAACTCACTTTTCACTAATTAATTTAATGTAGATGTTTCTAGGTGTCAAAAGGAGAAGTTAAGGTAACTTGAGACTTGTTGAATGATCATATGTATGGTAATATAAAACACACTTATTCCCATTAATTACACACACACACCCTGAACACACACACACCCTGAACACACACACACACACACACACAGTCAAATCAACTCGTTGTAAACATTGATATCCCTGATTTCTGCTTCTGTAGAACTACAGCTGATATTTAATATGACCAAGTCAGTAATGATGGTGGTCTTTGACTTTGACTTAACTTGAATTAAGACTTATTCTTAGTCATATTCTTCACAGCAGTCAACACTCACATTTTCTAAGTCCAGGTTTCATTCTGTTCTCTCCACCATGTTCCACACTGTAGCGGTAAGCAGAAGAACAGACAGTCATTGAGTGATACACCTGAACTCACACACACACACACACACACACACAACACACACAGAACACACACAGAACACACACACACACACACACACACACAGAACACACACACAGTCAGATTATAACTTTGTCCAAGTGGTGGTAAGAATGTTTGTCTTAACCAGCCTGATAAGTCAAACATGTCTGATATGAACATTGACATAAACCCTCTACATACTTGAGTTTCTCCAGTCTGCAGTGTGGATCCTCCAGTCCAGCAGAGAGCAGTCTGACTCCTGAGTCTCCTGGGTGATTGTAGCTCAGGTCCAGCTCTCTCAGGTGTGAGGGGTTTGACCTCAGAGCTGAGACCAGAGAAGCACAGCCTTCCTCTGTGACTAGACAGCCTGACAGCCTGCAAAGAGTCAAATCATTTTAAAATCACACTGATATTCTTTGGTGGTGAAAATAGTGGCAGTATATTTTTCAACATATTCAGATATATCAGTGTCCTGAAACCTTCTATATCTATTCATAAAATAGTGTATCATCATAAAAAATGACAAATGATCAAAGTATTGCCTGCAGATAGAAACATGTATAGTACAAATATTATAGTAGACTGACCAGACCAGTTTAAAAAGCAGTATCAGTCAGAAGACAGACAGTGAGGAATCAGATTTAGATTGTATTGAGTATACAGTCCACACCATATCTATTTAGACAGTGAGGTATCAGATTTAGATTGTATTGAGTATACAGTCCACACCATATCTATTTAGAAAGTGAGGTATCAGATTTAGATTGTATTGAGTATACAGTCCACACCATATCTATTTAGACAGTGAGGTATCAGATGTAGATTGTATTGAGTATACAGTCCACACCATATCTATTTAGACAGTGAAGCAAACATTTTAAATGTGTCTCTATACTCCAACATTTTGGATTTGAGGTCAAATGTTTCATATGAGGTGACAGTATTTAATGTCACCTTTTATTTGAGGGTATTTTAAGACACATTGTGTTTCACTATTAAAAATGAAAACAATTTATGTTTCCAGTCTCCCCATTTGAAGAAGTCTTAAGTATTCTGAACAATTCACTCATAGTGTATTAAAATAGTCAAATAGAAAATAGTCAAAAATGTAGTTTTTTGTCGTAAACTCGTTGGTTGCATTTGCAGTTTGTTTTGGTTGTGTTTTGCCCAATAATAAAATGGTGGATGATGAGTGGAGTACTTTTCTGTCTAAGAGAGTAAACAAAACATGCTAACCTCTCACCATTACCAATAACAGAGACTACAACAAAACATACTAACCTCTCACCATTACCAATAACAGAGGCTACAACAAAACATGCTAACCTCTCACCATTAACCTCAAATAAAAGGTGACATTCTGTACTCCTAATTTGAAACATTCTATCTCAAATCCAAAATGCTGTCCAATCACATATGTTGTGGACCATGTGTGTCTTGTAAACACAGGTGGATCTGGTGAACAGTTATCACTTGTTGACCAACTACAGGAATACTGACCTCAGAGTCTCCAGTTTACAGTTGGGATTCCCCAGTCCAGCAGAGAGCAGCTTCACTCCTGAATCCTTCAGGTCATTGTTACTCAGGTCCAGCTCTCTCAGGTGTGAGGGGTTTGACTCCAGAGCAGAGACCAGAGAAGCACAGCCTTCCTCTGTGACTCCACAGCCTGACAGCCTGACAAAGAGATCATCATGACTTCACAAATACACTGTTAATTTAACACCAGTAGTGTAGAAGGACAATGGCAGATGCATTTGGTTTATTTTCCCAAACAACATATAGATTTTATTTCACCTTTATAGGTAGGCAAGGTAGGCAAGTAGAGAACAAGTTCTCATTTACAATTGCAACCTGGCCAAGATAAAGCAAAGCAGTACAATACATACAACAACACAGAGTTACACATGGAGTAAAACAAACATACAGTCAATAATACAGTATAAACAAGTCTATATACGACGTGAGCAAATGAGGTGAGAAGGGAGGTAAAGGCAAAAAAGGCCATGGTGGCAAAGTAAATACAATATAGCAAGTAAAACACTGGAATGGTAGTTTTGCAATGGAAGAATGTGCAAAGTAGAAATAAAAATAATGGGGTGCAAAGGAGCAAAATAAATAAATGAATTAAATACAGTTGGGAAAGAGGTAGTTGTTTGGGCTAAATTATAGGTGGGCTATGTACAGGTGCAGTAATCTGTGAGCTGCTCTGACAGTTGGTGCTTAAAGCTAGTGAGGGAGATAAGTGTTTCCAGTTTCAGAGATTTTTGTCGTTCGTTCCAGTCATTGGCAGCAGAGAACTGGAAAGAGAGGCGGCCAAAGAAATAATTGGTTTTGGGGGTGACTAGAGAGATATACCTGCTGGAGCGTGTGCTACAGGTGGGAGATGCTATGGTGACCAGCGAGCTGAGATAAGGGGGAACTTTACCTAGCAGGGTCTTGTAGATGACATGGAGCCAGTGGGTTTGGCGACGAGTATGAAGCGAGGGCCAGCCAACGAGAGCGTACAGGTCGCAATGGTGGGTAGTATATGGGGCTTTGGTGACAAAACGGATTGCACTGTGATAGACTGCATCCAATTTGTTGAGTAGGGTATTGGAGGCTATTTTGTAAATTACATCGCCAAAGTCGAGGATTGGTAGGATGGTCAGTTTTACAAGGGTATGTTTGGCAGCATGAGTGAAGGATGCTTTGTTGCGAAATAGGAAGCCAATTCTAGATTTAACTTTGGATTGGAGATGTTTGATATGGGTCTGGAAGGAGAGTTTACAGTCTAACCAGACACCTAAGTATTTGTAGTTGTCCACGTATTCTAAGTCAGAGCCGTCCAGAGTAGTGATGTTGGACAGGCGGGTAGGTGCAGGCAACGATCGGTTGAAGAGCATGCATTTAGTTTTACTTGCATTTAAGAGCAATTGGAGGCCACGGAAGGAGAGTTGTATGGCATTGAAGCTTGCCTGGAGGGTTGTTAACACAGTGTCCAAAGAAGGGCCAGAAGTATACAGAAGGTGTCGTCTGCATAGAGGTGGATCAGAGACTCACCAGCAGCAAGAGCGACCTCATTGATATATACAGAGAAGAGAGTCGGTCAGCAGACTCTCCGATTTGACACACTGAACTCTATCAGAGAAGTAGTTGGTGAACCAGGCGAGGCAATCATTTGAGAAACCAAGGCTGTCGAGTCTGCCGATGAGGATGTGGTGATTGACAGAGTCGAAAGCCTTGGCCAGATCAATGAATACGGCTGCACAGTAATGTTTCTTATCGATGGCGGTTAAGATATCGTTTAGGACCTTGAGCGTGGCTGAGGTGCACCCATGACCAGCTCTGAAACCAGATTGCATAGCAGAGAGGGTATGGTGAGATTCGAAATGGTCGGTAATCTGTTTGTTGACTTGGCTTTCGAAGACCTTAGAAAGGCATGGTAGGATAGATACAGGTCTGTAGCAGTTTGGGTCAAGAGTGTCCCCCCCTTTGAAGAGGGGGATGACCGCAGCTGCTTTCCAATCTTTGGGAATCTCAGACGACACGAAAGAGAGGTTGAACAGGCTAGTAATAGGGGTGGCAACAATTTCGGCAGATAATTTTAGAAAGAAAGGGTCCAGATTGTCTAGCCCGGCTGATTTGTAGGGGTCCAGATTTTGCAGCTCTTTCAGAACATCAGCTGCACGGATTTGGGAGAAGGAGAAATGGGGAAGGCTTGGGCGAGTTGCTGTTGGGGGTGCAGTGCTGTTGACCGGGGTAGGAGTAGCCAGGTGGAAAGCATGGCCAGCCGTAGAAAAATGCTTATTGAAATTCTCAATTATGGTGGATTTATCAGTGGTGACAGTGTTTCCTATCTTCAGTGCAGTGGGCAGCTGGGAGGAGGTGTTCTTATTCTCCATGGACTTTACAGTGTCCCAGAACTTTTTTGAGTTAGTGTTGCAGGAAGCAAATGTCTGCTTGAAAAAGCTAGCCTTGGCTTTTCTAACTGCCTGTGTATAATGGTTTCTAGCTTCTCTGAACAGCTGCATATCACGGGGGCTGTTCGATGCTAATGCAGAACGCCAGAGGATGTTTTGGTGTTGGTTAAGGGCAGTCATGTCTGGGGAGAACCAAGGGCTATATCTGTTCCTGGTTCTAAATTTCTTGAATGGGGCATGTTTATTTAAGATGGTTAGGAAGGCAGTTTAAAAAAAATATCCAGGCATCCTCTACTGACGGGATGAGATCAATTTCCTTCCAGGATACCCCGGCCAGGTCGATTAGAAAGGCCTGCTCGCTGAAGTGTTTCAGGGAGCGTTTTACAGTGATGAGTGGAGGTCATTTGACCGCTGACCCATTACGGATGCAGGCAATGAGGCAGTGATCGCTGAGATCTTGGTTGAAGACAGCAGAGGTGTATTTAGAGGGCAAGTTGGTTAGGATGATATCTATGAGGATGCCCGTGTTTAAGGCTTTGGGGAGGTACCTGGTAGGTTCCTTGATAATTTGTGTGAGATTGAGGGCATCAAGTTTAGATTGTAGGATGGCTGGGGTGTTAAGCATGTTCCAGTTTAGGTCACCTAGCAGCACGAGCTCTGAAGATAGCTGGGGGGCAATCAGTTCACATATGGTGTCCAGAGCACAGCTGGGGGCAGAGGGTGGTCTATAGCAGGCGGCAACGGTGACAGACTTGTTTTTAGAGAGGTGGATTTTTAAAAGTAGAAGTTCAAATTGTTTGAGTACAAACCTGGATAGTAGGACAGAACTCTGCAGCCTATCTTTGCAGTAGATTGCAACACCGCCCCCTTTGGCAGTTCTATCTTGTCTGAAAATGTTGTAGTTTGGAATTAAAATTTCAGAATTTTTGGTGGTCTTCCTAAGCCAGGATTCAGACACAGCTAGAACATCCGGGTTGGCAGAGTGTGCTAAAGCAGTGAATAGAACAAACTTAGGGAGGAGGCTTCTAATGTTAACATGCATGAAACCAAGGCTATTACGGTTACAGAAGTCGTCAAAAGAGAGCGCCTGGGGAATAGGAGTGGAGCTAGGCACTGCAGGGCCTGGATTCACCTCTACATTGCCAGAGGAACATAGGAGGAGTAGAATAAGGGTGCGGCTAAAAGCAATAAGAATTGGTCGTCTAGAACGTCTGGAACAGAGAGTAAAAGGAGGTTTCTGGGGCCGATAAAATAGCATCAAGGTATAATGTACAGACAAAGGTATGGTAGGATGTGAATACAGTGGAGGTAAACCTAGGTAATGAGTGATGAAGAGAGAGATATTGTCTATAGAAACATCATTGAAACCAGAAGATGTCATAGCATGTGTGGGTGGTGGAACTAATAGGTTGGATAAGGTATAGTGATTCATCTTCCATCTCCTAGAATTGTGTGGTCATAATGTTAAACTAATGTAAAAATCTATGCATTTATTCAATGTGTTATTCAATATAATATTATATAACTATTATAATACATATGTTTCTCTAAACTGAATATTTCTTCCTGATGAATAATGTCATTTTATCTACTCACAGAACAGCTCGGGAGGCTTTGACCACTGGCAGCAGCCTCAGAAGACCTTCCTCTGATCTGGAGTATTTCTTCAGGTCAAACACATCCAGCACCTTTTCTGAAGTCAGCAACACAAAGACCAGAGCTGACCACTGTGCAGGTGACAGTTTGAACCTAGAGAGACTTCCTGATCTCAGGTATCTTTGGATCTCCTCCACTAGAGAATGGTCATTCAGTTCATTCAGACAGTGGAACAGATTGATGCTCCTCTCTGGAGAGGGATTCTCCCTGATCTTCTCCTTGATGTACTTGATTGTTTCTTCATGGCTCTGTGAGCTACTTCTTGTCTTTGTCAGTAGACCTCGTAAGTGCTTCTGATTGGACTCCAGTGAGAGGCCCAGAAGGAAGCGAAGGAAAAGGTCCAGGTTTCCCGTCTCACTTTGTAAGGCTTTATCCACAGCACCCTTGTAGAAAGCAATTTCAGGCTCGTCGTTTGTTTTCAGTTTGTCCATTAGATTCTTATTGTTGTTGATGAATGAGAGGAGCACATATACAGCAGCCAGAAACTCCTGAATGCTCAGATGTACGAAGCAGTACACCTTGTCCTGGTACAGCACACATTCCTCTTTAAAGAGCTGTGTGCACAATCCTGAGTACACTGAGGCTTCATTAACATCAATGCCAGACTCTTTCAGGTCTTCTTCATAGAAAATCAGATTGCCTTTCACAAGCTGTTGAAAAGCCAGTTTTCCCAGTGACAGAATGCTCTCTTTATTCCAGTGTGGACCTGTCTCTTCTTTCCCAAGATACTTTTCATTCTTCTGTTTAATATGAAACTCCACAAGGTGTGTGTACATCTCAGTCAGAGTCTTGGGCATCTCTTCTCTCTTATGTTTCAGCATGTGTTCAAGGACTGTTGCAGAAATCCAACAGAAGACTGGAATGTGGCACATGATGTGGAGGCTCCTTGATGTCTTTATGTGTGAGATGATTCTGCTGGCCAGGTCCTCATCACTGAATCTCTTCCTGAAGTACTCCTCCTTCTGTGGGTCATTGAACCCTCGTACCTCTGTCACGTGGTCAACACATTCTGAAGGGATCTTATTGGCTGCTGCAGGTCGGGTAGTTATCCAGAGGAGAGCAGAGGGAAGCAGATTTCCCCTGATGAGATTTGTCAGCAGAACATCCACTGAGGTTGACTCTGTGACGTCCCAACAGATCTTGTTCTTCTGGAAGTCTAGGGGCAGTCGGCACTCATCCAGACCATCAAAGATGAACAGAACTTTGTACATGTCGAAGTTGGAGGTTGATTGTTTGGTTTCCATTGAGAAGTGATTGAGAAGTTCAATGAAAGTGTGTTTGTCCTTCTTCAAATTCAGCTCCCGAAAAGGGAATGAAAATACAAATTGGACATCCTGATTTGCTTTTCCTTCAGCCCAGTCCAGAATGAACTTCTGCACAGAGACTGTTTTTCCAATGCCAGCGACTCCCTTTGTCAGCACAGTTCTGATAGGTTTGTCTTGTCCCGTTAAGGGTTTGA
The DNA here is from genome assembly GCF_045791955.1 of Oncorhynchus clarkii lewisi. Lineage (NCBI taxonomy): Eukaryota > Metazoa > Chordata > Actinopteri > Salmoniformes > Salmonidae > Oncorhynchus > Oncorhynchus clarkii. Next base: position 535,393 of record NW_027261136.1, on the reverse strand, counting down.
AGATGTCATTACATTTGATTGCAGTCTCTGGTCTTGCTTTTTTCCTGTTTGTTGTCTCAATCTGTCTCAGCTCATGTTCATTATTGACCTCTCCTGTTCCACCCTCTGTGATGTAGAGCTCTGTGTAGATATTATTGAGAAGTGTTGGGTTTCCTTGTTTAGCGATCCCCTCAAATACACATTGAAACTTCTTCTTTAGATTAGATTTGAGTTCAAGTTGGCAAATCACAGCAAGCTCATCTGAATCTAGAAATAACACAGAGGATATTAATATTACGTCTGTTTTAATGTCTACAGTATTGTAGGACTGTTATAAAGTTTTCAATTATAATAATTTATTCTCTTAACTGACTGTATAAATGTGTAAATGTTTTCATAATGCATTACAGACTGGTGTGACTGATTATATTATTATTGGTATTATTGATGGTATTATTAATGTTGTCTCTCTCTCTCTAAATGAATCACCACAACACATCCTGCTGCTACTTGATGGGGTCACTAGGTGTTGTGTTCAGGCTAGAGGTCGACCGATTATCCGGAATGGCCGATTTCAAGTTTTCATAACAGAAATTATAATTTTTGGCACCGATTTTGCCGATTTTATTATTATTATTATTATTTTTTACACCTTTATTTAACTAGGCAAATCAGTTAAGAACACATTCTTAATTTCAATGACGGCCTAGGAACGGTGGGTTAACTGCCTCATTCAGGGGCAGAATGACAGATTTTCACCTGGTCAGCTCGGGGGATCGAATCTTGCAACCTTCAAGTTAACTAGTCCAACGCAATAACGACCTGCCTGCCTCTCGTTGCACTCCACAAGGAGACTGCCTGTTACGGGAAGTAAGTTGGTAAGTTGCTAGCTAGCATTAAATGTATCTTATAAAAAACAATCAATCAATCATAATCACGAGTTAATGATGATATTACTAGATATTATCTAGCGTGTCCTGCTAGATAATATATATAATCTGACTGAGCATACAAGCATACAAGTATCAAGCATTGCGCTGTTTATGACTTCAAGCCAATCAAATCAAATCATCAAATCAAATGTTATTTGTCACATACACATGGTGAGCAGATGTTAATGCGAGTGTAGTGAAATGCTTGTGCTTCTAGTTCCGACAATGCAGTAATAACCAACAAGTAATCTAGCTAACAATTCCAAAAAACTACTGTCTTATACACACAAGTGTAAGGGGATAAGGAGTATGTACATAAAGATATATGAATGAGTGATGGTACAGAGCAGCATAGGCAAGATACAGTAGATGGTATCGAGTACAGTATATACATATGAGATGAGTATGTAAACAAAGTGGCATAGTTAAAATGGCTAGTGATACATGTATTACATAAAGATGCAGTAGATGATATAGAGTACAGTATATACGTATACATATGAGATGAATAATGTAGGGTATGTAAACATTATATTAGGTAGCATTGTTTAAAGTGGCTAGTGATATATTTTACATCATTTCCCATCAATTCCCATTATTAAAGTGGCTGGAGTTGAGTCAGTGTGTTGGCAGTGTGTTGGCAGCAACTCCCGAGATCAACTCCCGAGATGAGGCTGGTGTAACCGAAGTGAAATGGCTAGCTAGTTAGTGCACGCTAATAGCGTTTCAAACGTCACTCGCTTTGAGCCTTGGAGTGGTTGTTTCCCTTGCTCTGCATGGGAAACGCTGCTTCGGGGGTGGCTGTTGTCGTTGTGTTCCTGGTTCGAGCCCAGGGAGGAGCGAGGAGAGGGACGGAAGCTATACTGTTACACTGGCAATACTAAAGTGCCTATAAGAACATCCAATAGTCAAAGGTTAATGAAATACAAATGGTATAGAGAGAAATAGTCCTATAATTCCTATAATAACTACAACCTAAAACTTCTTACCTGGGAATATTGAAGACTCATGTTAAAAGGAACCACCAGCTTTCATATGTTCTCATGTTCTGAGCAAGGAACTTAAAAGTTATCTTTCTTACATAGCACATATTGATTGCACTTTTACTTTCTTCTCCAACACTTTGTTTTTGCATTATTTAAACCAAATTGAAGATGTTTCATTATTTATTTGAGGATAAATTGATTTTATTGATGTATTAAGTTAAAATAAGTGTTCATTCAGTAAGTTGTAATTGTCATTATTAAAAATACATTTATTTTGTATTTTTTAATATCATATCGGTATCTGCATTGAAAAATCATAATCGGTCGACCTCTAGTTAAGGCTGCTACAATATCATTGAGTTACACAGCTACTTTAGCTGTACTTTAGCTACAGCTTTTAAATGTTATAAAACAGCATTCAACATGAGGCAGACAACTCTTACATTTCTCCAGTGTGTCAGCAAGCTCCTTCTGGTTCATTTTCCTCAGGATGTGCAGTGTGATCTTCAGAGCCCCCTCTCTGGCACTGCTCTCCTGCTTCTCATCTTCAGCATCCACCACTTCCTTATCCTGCTTCTGACTCTCAAAGCCTTCTGGGAGTTCTGGACTAAGAATCCTCTTGAACCTCTTCAGCTCGTTCTTCACAAATGTCATAATATTATCTTCAAGCATCTGAAATAAATAAAGTAAATGAGTTAAGCAAGAGAATAAATGCTTTCTCATTAACACATTAATGAATGATTGACAGGTCAACTTTTCTTGAGGTAAACAAAAACAAATGTACATAACAGGACCACATACACTGAATATGGAGGCCAGGTCTGTTTGATGACTGTGGGAAGACTGACCACTGAGAATCTCTGACTCTGATCTCTCCTGTTGGTTTCTGTGGACAAAACATGAGACATATACACACACACACACACACACACACACACACACACACACACACACACACACACACACACACACACACACACACACACACAGGGAGGGAATGTTGTGTTTGTTTAATATTGTTTTAGGACTATGAAAATTGACAAAATGATTAGCCTATGGATTATGAAAACAACAACAATAAATGGGAAAATGTGAGAGGAGAAATGACTAGAGACAGTGTTGTTTAACTCACTGACCAGGACCCATGAGTTCTTCTTACCTTTGTTCAGTAGAAAAATCTCCCTCTCTAAACTGTATAGGTTGACTCATAGACCAGTCACTCTTCATGGACACACAGCTGGGAACAGGGGAGGCTGGTCTCTCCTGCTTGATTGGTCTTCAACACAACAGAGACAAACATTACATCTCATCTACTCTGAGCTCAGATGGGGAAACATAAGAAGAGTTTCATTCCAAAAAGCTATATATTCGTATTCAGAAATGTTCGTAAATGAGCTTTTATTGTTTAAAGAAGTTATGTTTATGTTAAGTTATGTTTTTTTGCTAAATGAGGAGATGGCACCTGGGTACCTGCTTCTATAAACCAATGAGGAGATGGCACGTGGGTACCTGCTTCTATAAACCAATGAGGAGATGACACGTGGGTACCTGCTTCTATAAACCAATGAGGAGATGGCACGTGGGTACCTGCTTCTATAAACCAATGAGGAGATGCAGCGCGAACTGTGTCACAAATAGAACTGACTTCTAGACGCTCGTTGGCGCGCGAGAGCAGTGTGTCATTTTTAATAACGAAATGTATTTAGCGACGCGAGTGTTGAAGTCATTCCCACCGAAAGGCTTGCAATATCAGATATTAACAGTATTTTTTTTATCATGTGATTTTATTCTGTGATTTTACTCTTTTACTCTGTGTTAGATACCTGGTATATACCAGGACTATTTACTCTGTGGTTAGATAAATGGTATATACCAGGAGTATTTACTCTGTGATTAGATACCTGGTATTTACCAGGAGTATTTACTCTGTGGTTAGATACCTGGTATATACCAGGAGTATTTACTCTGTGATTAGATACATGGTATAAACCAGGAGTATTTACTCTGTGTTAGATACCTGGTATATACCAGGAGTATTTACTCTGTGCCTAGATACCTGGTATATACCAGGAGTATTTACTCTGTGCCTAGATAACTGGTATATACCAGGAGTATTTACTCTGTGTTTAGATACATGGTATATACCAGGAGTATTTACTCTGTGGTTAGATACCTGGTATATACCAGGAGTATTTACTCTGCAATTAGATACCTGGTATATACCAGGAGTATTGACTCTGTGGTTAGATACCTGGTATATACCAGGAGTATTTACCCTGTGGTTAGATACCTGGTATATACCAGTAGTATTTACTCTGTGGTTAGATACCTGGTATATAACAGGAGTATTTACTCTGTGGTTAGATACCTGGTACATACCAGGAGTATTTACTCTGTGCCTAGATACCTGGTATATACCAGGAGTATTTACTCTGTGGTTAGATACCTGGTATATACCAGGAGTATTTACTCTGTGCCTAGATACCTGGTATATACCAGGAGTATTTACTCTGTGCCTAGATACCTGGTATATACCAGGAGTATTTACTCTGTGGTTAGATACCTGGTATATACCAGGAGTATTTACTCTGTGGTTAGATACCTGGTACATACCAGGAGTATTTACTCTGTGGTTAGATACCTGGTATATACCAGGAGTATTTACTCTGTGATTAGATACCTGGTATATACCAGGAGTATTTACTCTGTGATTACATACCTGTTATATACCAGGAGTATTTACTCTGTGCCTAGATACCTGGTATATACCAGGAGTATTTACTCTGTGCCTAGATACCTGGTATAAACCAGGAGTATTTACTCTGTATTGAAGAAATGTCTCCCTTGTTGCATGTAATTGGCAGTATCATAGAGTGGAGTCTTCATGGACAGACTGCTGTCTCTCTGTGAATACATACCTGGTATATACTATAGATACCTGGTATGTACCATGAGTACTACTTACCCTGTAAATGCAGAAAAGTCTCCATCTTCGCAATCATAGAAAACGTCCATAGACCCGTCACTCTTCATGGACAGACAGCTGGGTGAGTCTGGTCTCTCCTGATGGAATGGGCTTCAACACAACAGAAACAGACCTTCAGTCTCTAGTCTAATCTAGACTAAAGATGATGATGTCATGTCACTGATACCAGGTCAGAGACAACATATGTAGTTAATAAAACATGCCAAGAAATGTATGTCTGTCCCCACAGTGCCCCCACAGTGTCCCCACAGTGTCCCCTCAGTGCCCCCACAGTGCCCCCACAGTGACCCCACAGTGCCCCCACAGTGCCCCCACAGTGTCCCCACAGTGCATTCCTGAAGATCCTAAAGGCTTAAGATCAGTGGTTTCCAGCCTGGTGCATTTTGCAGGGGTTCCGCATTTTATGACATATATTTTTATTAAAATACAACATAGGAAATGTTGGGAATGAACTAAGCAATTGAAGGGTTTCATTCCAAAACACTATATATCTATTTTCAGAAAAGTTGGTCAATTAGCTTTTATTGTTTAGAGAAATTATGAAAAAGATTGGTGTTTTTTCACTATCTAATCACGGCATGGGGTTGTTCAATGAGAGACATGTATTATATATATATATATATATATATATATATATATATATTGTTTGATGGTTTCATTTCAGAGAGACAAATAATCATGCTTTTTTCTTAAATGCTACATATCTGCCTCACTCTCAGAGAAATCAGGAGTACTGCTAGGTTTTACACAGTAATAATATATATCTGTCTCACTCTCAGTGAAATCAGTAGTACTGCTAGGTTTTACACAGTAATAATATATATCTGCCTCACTCTCAGAGAAATCAGGAGTACTGCTAGGTTTTACACAGTAATAATATATATCTGTCTCACTCTCAGAGGAATCAGTAGTACTGCTAGGTTTTACACAGTAATAATATATATCTGCCTCACTCTCAGAGAAATCAGTAGTACTGCTAGGTTTTACACAGTAATAATATATATCTGCCTCACTCTCAGAGAAATCAGTAGAACTGCTAGGTTTTACACAGTAATAATTTATATAAACAGTAATAATATATATCTGCCTCACTCTCAGAGAAATCAGTAGAACTGCTAGGTTTTACACAGTAATAATATATATCTGCCTCACTCTCAGAGAAATCAGTAGTACTGCTAGGTTTTACACAGTAATACTATATATCTGTCTCACTCTCAGAGAAATCAGTAGTACTGCTAGGTTTTACACAGTAATAATATATATCTGCCTCACTCTCAGAGAAATCAGTAGTACTGCTAGGTTTTACACAGTAATAATATATATCTGCCTCACTCTCAGTGAAATCAGTAGTACTGCTAGGTTTTACACAGTAATAATATATATCTGCCTCACTCTCAGTGAAATCAGTAGTACTGCTAGGTTTTACACAGTAATAATATATATCTGCCTGACTCTCAGAGAAATCAGTAGTACTGCTAGGTTTTACACAGTAATAATATATATCTGCCTGACTCTCAGAGAAATCAGTAGTACTGCTAGGTTTTATACAGTAATAATATATATCTGTCTCACTCTCAGAGGAATCAGTAGTACTGCTAGGTTTTACACAGTAATAATATATATCTGCCTGACTCTCAGAGAAATCAGTAGTACTGCTAGGTTTTACACAGTAATAATATATATCTGCCTGACTCTCAGAGGAATCAGTAGTACTGCTAGGTTTTATACAGTAATAATATATATCTGTCTCACTCTCAGAGAAATCAGTAGTACTGCTAGGTTTTATACAGTAATAATATATATCTGTCTCACTCTCAGAGTAATCAGTCGTTCAGTCAAATGTAACAAATAACTGCATTTTTAGTAAAGAACTGTACAAATGATTCACGTGTGACATGAATATTAAAATATTTAAAAACAATTATTCAAAACAGGAATATGACACCAGTATGTAATAGTATTAACGTTACAATTGAAACACTCGTAATCTAACACCACCCGGAGAACAGCTGATTGTGTTCTCATATATTTTTTTGCCCTTCCAAATTACTTTATACGCAGAAGATCGAATCACGTGGTATATCCGCCTCTGATTGGGAACCATACCAGGCCAACATAGAAATATAATCACCTAGATGACCCACCCTAGTCACACCCCGACCTGACGAACATAGAGAATAAAAAGCTCTCAATGGTCAGGGTGTGACAGTACTCCCCCCCCCCCCCCCCCCCCCCCCAAAGGTGCGGATTCCGACCGCAAAATCTGACTCAATAGGGGAGGGTCCGGGTGGGCATCTACCTTCAGGGGCGGCTCCGGTGCGGGGCGAAGTACCCACTCCGCTCGTGGATGCGTCATCTTCAATGGCGGCTCTGGTGCGTGGATCGTCGCCAGAGGCTCCGGACCGGGAACTGTCGCCGGAAGCTCTGGACTGTGGAGCGCACTGGAGGCCTGATGCGTGGGTCGGTACAGGTGGCCCCAGGCTGGTGACGCACACCTCAGGATGAGCAGGTACAGGACGTACCTAACTGAGAAGGCACACTTGAGGGAGAGTGTGAGGAACAGGAACAGAACGTACCGTACCGGGCTGTAGAGGCGCACTGGAGACACGGTGCGTAGAACGAGGAGTTGGCAAAGGACGTACTGGGCTGGGAAGGTGTACTGGAGACCTGGTGCGTATAGCCAGCATCAACTGTACCGGAACGATGACACTCTTCACACGGTGAGTACGAGGAGGAGGCACAGGACGTACTGGGCTGGGAAGGTGTACTGGAGACCTGGTGCGTATAGCCAGCATCAACTGTACCGGAACGATGACACTCTTCACACGGTGAGTACGAGGAAGAGGCACAGGACGTACTGGGCTGGGAAGGTGTACTGGAGACCTGGTGATATAGCCGGCATCAATTGTACCGGAACTTTAACACATTTCTCAGGATGAGTATGGAGAGCTGACTCAGGTGGCTTTAAATAGATAACACGCTCCTTAGGGCAAATGTTGTGCATCCTCCACCAATTCAATAACTCTCATTTCTCCTCCACATTCTCCCTCAACTCACTGACAGTCTCTGGTTCACTCCCCTCAACTTTCGCCACCCACTCCTCGCTCAATCTGTCCCAATATTCCTCCTCGGTCTCTGACTCACCCCTTAGCGTCGCCGGCCACTCCGTGTGCCGCCCCCCCAAAGTAAAAAATTTGGGGCTGTCTTTTGGGCTTGAGTTGTGGCCGCGAACACTGGCATCGTCGCTGTCCTTCCCTCGCTGCCTCCGCCTGCTTCCATGGCAGGCTTCCTGCCATAATCTCGTCCCATGTCCAGGATGTCCTCCACTCCTGGCTTTCCTCCTGGGCCCGCTGCTTGGTCCGTTGTTGGTGGGATCTACTGTCACGATCTTTATAATGAGTGGACCAAGATGCAGTGTGGTATGGTTCCATCCTCTTTATTATGAGGTGAAACTCAAAGAAAACAATAAATGCAAAACAAAACGTGAAGCTATAATAATGCTCACAGGCAACTATACATAGTCAAGATCCCACAAAGCACAAAGGGAAAAATGGCTGGCTAAATATAATCCCCAATCAGAGACAACGATAAACAGCTGCCTCTGATTGGGACTCATACCAGAAATATAATCACTTTTCATTTTAAATACATTTTGTAAAGAATTCTTAAAACATAATTCCACTTTGACATTATGGGGTGTTGTGTGTAGGCCAGTGACCCCAAAACATCTGAATTAATCCATTTAAATTCAGGATTTAACACAACAAAATGTGTAAAAAGTCAAGGGGTGTGAATACTTTCTGAAAGTATTGGGGAATAATCAGAATTGGTTGGTAACATAGGTAAGATGTTTTATATTCATCATATGTTTGTAAGTTACTTCTCATCAGAATGTTATTTTTGTATAATACTGTGGCGGGGTTGCAGTATTTGTTCTATGTCAGGCTAAGTTGCTTGGGCCGGAGAGAGGGGAGAGGTCAAGCGTGTATCTCTTGGCTCCACAATGTCTGTCAGTGTGTCTCTGTGATCTTGTCATGATAGGATGGATTTGATATATGCCTGTTGATATGGAGGATTGGTTTATGGTTCTGAGTTAGAGAAAATAACATAGTTTAGGAGACAAAGCTGAACGATAAATGATGCCTATGCTGTCTGGCTATGTGTGTCTTTTGATATTAAAGGATCTCAGCTGCAATGTGTAAGGGACTCTCAGAGAATTCATTGATAGACACTGAATTGATCTGAGAGTCACAGGGTTGTGATAGAGCTCATATAATTAAAGATGGACTTTGTGATAACTAACTCTGACTTGTGTGTGGTTTGCTCTCATGATTTGGTAAATAGAGGAAATTTCCACTACAAAGTAAAAAACCCGGCAAAATGGAGACCACTAAGTTTTTACAAACAATTAAACCCTTGAGGCGCCACAAAAATAACGTTCAAAAGTTCGGCCCTTGGACACAGACGGGTTAAACACCAAAGTTTCCGTCCATCTAGTGAAGAGAGGAGAACCGGACAGAGGTAGCCAGCATCCGTCAACGAGAGAGGGAGAAGCCTCACCGGGAATTAACAGGTGGAAGAAACAACCGGGGAGCTCCATCGGTCCACAAGAAATGCAGACAGCCAGTGATGATGTAGTGGTAGCTATGGTAACTAGGATGCTGCTGGTAGAGTAGCTAGCTAGCTTACCGAGCTGTACCAACTAGCTAGGACAATTAGGATGCTGCTGGTAGAGTAGCTAGCTAGCTTACCTAGCTGTACCGACTAGCTAGGACAACTAGGATGCTGCTGGTAGAGTAGCTAGCTAGCTTACCTAGCTGTACTGACTAGCTTGGCTATCTAGCAGGTCGTTCGTCTGAACAATAAACTTCGGCATCTCAACACTGTCGCGAACTCCATCGTTATTCCCCAAGATCACCTCAGCCCACTCTGCGCGATTACTTCATAGCTAGGCAAATAAGGTAATATTATGAAACTGGGCTCCAAGGCGGTTGCAATGAACTAGTTTTCATCAGAAAAAAACATTGTTAAATATTGAATGTGTCCACCCTACTTGAGGCACATGAAAATAATATTTAAAAGTTTTGTCCTTGGACACAGAGGGGTTATCACTAAAACCTAATATTTCAAGGTCAACTGTAATATGAATACCAATGTAAAACACAATTTCTCCCCTTTCCAGCTAAATCAATGAGGAGACCTTCAGGCTGCCCGTCTCTGCATGAATGAAGAAGGCAATGAGCTTTGTCTTGTCTTTAAAAAAATGGCGGGTAGGACACCTCATGAGCTGTCAGAACCAGTTAAGAGGTACCAGCAGGTATCTGGATAATAGCCTCATCAGCTGTCCTAAGAGGCACCAGCAGGTATCTGGATAATAGCCTCATCAGCTGTCCTAAGAGGTACCAGCAGGTATCTGGATAATAGCCTCATCAGCTGTCCTAACCAGTTAAGAGGTACCAGCAGGTATCTGGATAATAGCCTCATCAGCTGTCAGAACCAGTTAAGAGGTACCAGCAGGTATCTGGATAATAGCCTCATCAGCTGTCCTAAGAGGTACCAGCAGGTATCTGGATAATAGCCTCATCAGCTGTCCTAAGAGGTACCAGCAGGTATCTGGATAATAGCCTCATCAGCTGTCCTAACCAGTTAAGAGGTACCAGCAGGTATCTGGATAATAGCCTCATCAGCTGTCAGAACCAGTTAAGAGGTACCAGCAGGTATCTGGATAATAGCCTCATCGGCTGTCCTAAGAGGTACCAGCAGGTATCTGGATAATAGCCTCATCAGCTGTCCTAACCAGTTAGGAGGTACCAGCAGGTGTCTGGATAATAGCCTCGTCAGCTGTCCTAAGAGGTACCAGCAGGTATCTGGATATTAGAACATGCAGCCAGTCTGTGGTTCCTGCTTTGGAACAGAGGCAACCTGTTATTCAGGTGCAGAGCCCCACCTGTTATTCAGTCAAAAAATAATAATAAGTAAATAGTTGCGTCATGATTGGCTCTGTGTTCTGTCACTCATGGAGACACTATGTCACCTCAAAATCTACAGGGAGATCTCTAAAATTCAAGCCCATTGGATGCTGCCATAGAGTTACATTAGAAGTGTCCATCCAAAAGGCTCAAGGTCATTGGCCACAGATAAAATGAACATCACGTTATATCTACCGTGGCTTTGATTGGACTGATCATATCAACATCATGTTATATCTACAGTAGCTTTGACTGGACTGATCATATCAACATCATGTTATATCTACAGTAGCTTTGATTGGACTGATCATATCAGCATCATGTTATATCTACAGTAGCTTTGATTGGACTGATCATATCAGCATCATGTTATATCTACAGTAGCTTTGATTGGACTGATCATATCAGCATCATGTTATATCTACAGTAGCTTTGATTGGACTGATCAAATGAGCATCATGTTATATCTACAGTAGCTTTGATTGGACTGATCATATCAGCATCATGTTATATCTACAGTAGCTTTGATTGGACTGATCATATCAGCATCATGTTATATCTACAGTAGCATTGATTGGACTGATCATATCAGCATCATGTTATATCTACAGTAGCATTGATTGGACTGATCATATCAGCATCATAGTTTCAAACTCTTAGCTAGCAGGCTAGAAGCCATCATCATGAACCAACTCGACAACCTACTGGCAAATCCTTTTCAATCCTTGTCATATGAAGAGAAATTGTAGATAGAACATATAAGTGCTTATCGGCCATTGGACATAAACATTATACAACATTTGAGAAAATAGGTCTTGAATCGTCATCCAACTATAAATTCTAAGTCGGGGACTCTGGCCTTTTCTAGAGCTCCGACCTGAAGATCAATGTTGCTTTTTTCAGAGCTCCAAGTTGTCTTGAAAGCACCATAAATCCAGAGAAGGCCAGACTTTTATGACAAAGTTTGATGACAAAATTTGCCCACAAGAATGGCCGCCCCTCCCTACACAGCCCTTATTTGAAGTGTTTCTACAATTCCCTATGGGAAAAATGTATGGTGGAAAACTAATGGAACAATTTCCCTGTTTGACCTCTAGGTGTTATGGGTATTATAACACCTCCACTGTGGGGCTCTATAAAACTATTGGAACCATTTCCCTGTTTGACCGTTAGGTGTTATGGGTATTATGAAACCTCCACTGTGGGGCTCTATAAAACTATTGGAACCATTTCCCTGTTTGACCGCTAGGTGTTATGGGTATTACGACACCTCCACTGTGGGGCTCTATAAAACTATTGGAACCATTTCCCTGTTTGACCTCTAGGTGTTATGGGTACTATGACACCTCCACTGTGGGGCTCTATAAAACTATTGGAACCATTTCCCTGTTTGACCGCTAGGTGTTATGGGTACTATGACACCTCCACTGTGGGGCTCTATAAAACTATTGGAATATTTCCCTGTTTGACCGCTAGGTGTTATGGGTATTATGACACCTCCACTGTGGGGCTCTATAAAACTATTGGAACCATTTCCCTGTTTGACCGCTAGGTGTTATGGGTATTATAACACCTCCACTGTGGGGCTCTATAAAACTATTGGAACCATTTCCCTGTTTGAGCGCTAGGTGTTATGGGTATTATGACACCTCCACTGTGGCTCTATAAAACTATTGGAACCATTTCCCTGTTTGACCGCTAGGTGTTATGGGTACTATAACACCTCCACTGTGGGGCTCTATAAACTATTGGAAACATTTCCCTGTTTGACCACTAGGTTTTATGGGTATTATGACACCTCCACTGTGGGGCTCTATAAAACTATTGGAACCATTTCCCTGTTTGAGCGCTAGGTGTTATGGGTATTATGACACCTCCACTGTGGCTCTATAAAACTATTGGAACCATTTCCCTGTTTGACCGCTAGGTGTTATGGGTACTATAACACCTCCACTGTGGGGCTCTATAAACTATTGGAAACATTTCCCTGTTTGACCACTAGGTTTTATGGGTATTATGACACCTCCACTGTGGGGCTCTATAAAACTATTGGAACCATTTCCCTGTTTGAGCGCTAGGTGTTATGGGTATTATGACACCTCCACTGTGGGGCTCTATAGATCAAATTAAACTTGAGAATCTAGAGAATGTAACAATATTAGTTTCATCTTGCTGTGATGTAACAATATTCACTGTGATGTAACAATATGCGCTGTGATGTAACAATATTCACTGTGATGTAACAATATTCACTGTGATGTAACAATATTCACTGTGATGTAACAATATTCGCTGTGATGTAACAATATTCACTGTGATGTAACAATATTCACTGTGATGTAACAATATTCGCTGTGATGTAACAATATTCACTGTGATGTAACAATATTCACTGTGATGTAACAATATTCACTGTGATGTAACAATATTCACTGTGATGTAACAATATTCACTGTGATGTAACAATATTCACTGTGATGTAACAATATTCACTGTGATGTAACAATATTCACTGTGATGTAACAATATTCGCTGTGATGTAACAATATTCACTGTGATGTAACAATATTCGCTGTGATGTAACAATATTCACTGTGATGTAACAATATTCACTGTGATGTAACAATATTCACTGTGATGTAACAATATTCGCTGTGATGTAACAATATTCACTGTGATGTAACAATATTCGCTGTGATGTAACAATATTCACTGTGATGTAACAATATTCACTGTGATGTAACAATATTCGCTGTGATGTAACAATATTCACTGTGATGTAACAATATTCACTGTGATGTAACAATATTCACTGTGATGTAACAATATTCGCTGTGATGTAACAATATTCACTGTGATGTAACAATATTCGCTGTGATGTAACAATATTCGCTGTGATGTAACAATATTCGCTGTGATGTAACAATATTCGCTGTGATGTAACAATATTCGCTGTGATGTAACAATATTCGCTGTGATGTAACAATATTCGCTGTGATGTAACAATATTCGCTGTGATGTAACAATATTCGCTGTGATGTAACAATATTCACTGTGATGTAACAATATTCGCTGTGATGTTCAGTCCCCAAAATGAAAATAAATACTAAATAATTTCATAGAATTGAACTAAGACCACTTTCTCTTGGTCACAGACGGACAACATCACTTAGTGTTTCCAGCTGAAGATGTAATGAGTCTGCACACATTTGAATGGTGTCTCTGCACCGCGCAGTTGACGTTTAGGAGAAAATATCAGACACTAAAATCTATGAATCTTAGAACAGTAATATTTTACACATGAAGGTACCCAGAAGACTTAATTTCTGATGAAAAAACACAAATGTGAAAAATTATGGATATAGCGTTTTGGATATAAACTCTTCATAAATTCCTAAACAAAATTGTACTCTCACCTCTTAGCTTTGGTGTCATGTTCCGCAGAGAGACTCATTTTAGAGAATTGGCTGCCCTCCTCTCTCTCCCCAGAGAGACTCATTTTCGAGCAATGACCCCTAAACAGAGATCCAACATGTCATTGAACTATAATACATGAAAAAATATACAAATTGTAAAATATCCACAATATACGAATATATGAACAATATGTTTTTTCATTTCATTGCCTACGCCCAGTTAGCGCCATTTTGTATGATTGAACTGTCACGTAGCTGTCCCAGGTGAAATGGACTGTTACATCTGAGTGTTTTACTGTCATTCACTATACTAAAATAACACCAGACATTTAATGTCTCTACACACTTTACAATAATCCCTGGGAAGAGTCTTACCTTGTAGCCTGAATTCACAACCAGAACATGTCAAGTCATTGAGATATTTTCCGTTGTGTTGAGAGATCACCTTCCTGATGACAAGTGGCTCTGTATCTGCAACTTTCTACCAACATCCTACATGAATAATGCCTGGTAGGATTCTTACCTTGCAGCCTGAATTCAAAACCAGAAAATGTCAAGTCAGTGAGAGTTTCCTTTGTGTTGAGAATGAAACCTTGGGAACGGTTTATTCACCTCCCCAATGTCAGGAAACTTTGTGTGATTTTTGTTACTGATTAATTTAGGACTCCATCATTTCTGTTAAAGTTTAGTAGCTCTGACCCCATGTCAGCATCATCAGAAACCCAGTTTGACCTGTTTACCAGAAAAGCCTTGGGTTTACAATAACATCGCTGTGTAGCTACTGCTTTCCTGCAGTCAGATTACCTAGTGACCTCATGGTGGAATGTTATTCATATTGTATCATTATTACCTAGTGACCTCATGGTGGAATGTTATTCATATTGTATCATTATTACCCAGTGACCTCATGGTGGAATGTTATTCATATTGTATCATTATTACCTAGTGACCTCATGGTGGAATGTTATTCATATTGTATCATTATTACCTAGTGACCTCATGGTGGAATGTTATTCATATTGTATCATTATTACCTAGTGACCTCATGGTGGAATGTTATTCATATTGTACCATTATTACCTAGTGACCTCATGGTGGAATGTTATTCATATTGTATCATTATTACCTAGTGACCTCATGGTGGAATGTTATTCATATTTTATATAATTTCATAATTAATAAACATTAATTGTTTTTTAAGGCTGAAAATCCGGTGTTTCTCTGCCAAATGGTGTTGTTATATTTCAGTCTTCTGTGATGTATATAAAGTGAATATATTGGGATGCAACTCAACATGTAATATATTTCAACTCCATATCTGACATGGTACAGGTGTCTTCTTTCATTAAGCC
This sequence comes from Oncorhynchus clarkii lewisi, assembly GCF_045791955.1. Taxonomy (NCBI): domain Eukaryota; kingdom Metazoa; phylum Chordata; class Actinopteri; order Salmoniformes; family Salmonidae; genus Oncorhynchus; species Oncorhynchus clarkii. Next base: position 519,773 of record NW_027261136.1, on the reverse strand, counting down.
CAGAACCATGTGTTTGTGGTGATACCTTTGTTTCAGAGTAGATTTGTTTAATTAAGACTTCCAACAAACACTGTGTGACCCTGATTCAGACCACTGCATTTCAAGGTTAATCATTAATAACAACACTGTGTGACCCTGATTCAGCCCACTGCATTTTAAGGTTAATCATTAAAAACAACACCGTATGAACAACTAGCAGTCTCCAGGACCAGTGATTCAAGTCAGAGTTTCTGTCCCAAAGTGGCACCCTATTCCCAATAGAGTACACTACTTTGAACAGAGCTCTATGACACCCTATTCCCTACATAGTGCACTACTTTTGACCAGAGCTCTATAACACCCTATTCCCTACATACTGTCACGGCCGATGCTGGTAGAAGACTAAGGTGCAGGGTGGAGAGCGTACGTTTGTCGTACAAATGTCACCAACAAAACAACAAATGAAAACAACAGTGAAGCTTACAGGGCAAAGAGCCACTAACAAAGTTAACTTCCCACACTGAAAGGAGGGAAAGGGCTGCATAAATATGGTTCCCAATCAGAGACAACGATAGACAGCTGTCCCTGATTTTATTTATACATTTATTTTTATTTCACCTTTATTTAACCAGGTAGGCAAGTTGAGAACAAGTTCTCATTTACAATTGCGACCTGGCCAAGATAAAGCAAAGCAGTTCGACAGATACAACGACACAGAGTTACACATGGAGTAAAACAAACATACAGTCAATAATACAGTATAAACAAGTCTTTATACGATGTGAGCAAATGAGGTGAGAAGGGAGGTAAAGGCAAAAAAGGCCATGGTGGCAAAGTAAATACAATATAGCAAGTAAAACACTGGAATGGTCGTTTTGCATTGGAAGAATGTGCAAAGTTGAAATAAAAATAATGGGGTGCAAAGGAGCAAAATAAATAAATAAATTAAATACAGTAGGGAAAGAGGTAGTTGTTTGGGCTAAATTATAGGTGGGCTATGTACAGGTGCAGTAATCTGTGAGCTGCTCTGACAGTTGGTGCTTAAAGCTAGTGAGGGAGATAAGTGTTTCCAGTTTCAGAGATTTTTGTAGTTCGTTCCAGTCATTGGCAGCAGAGAACTGGAAGGAGAGGTGGCCAAAGAAAGAATTGGTTTTGGGGGTGACTAGAGAGATATACCTGCTGGAGCGTGTGCTACAGGTGGGAGATGCTATGGTGACCAGCGAGCTGAGATAAGGGGGGACTTTACCTAGCAGGGTCTTGTAGATGACATGGAGCCAGTGGGTTTGGCGACGAGTATGAAGCGAGGGCCAGCCAACGAGTGTGTACAGGTCGCAATGGTGGGTAGTATATGGGGCTTTGGTGACAAAACGGATTGCACTGTGATAGACTGCATCCAATTTGTTGAGTAGGGTATTGGAGGCTATTTTGTAAATGACATCGCCAAAGTCGAGGATTGGTAGGATGGTCAGTTTTACAAGGGTATGTTTGGCAGCATGAGTGAAGGATGCTTTGTTGCGAAATAGGAAGCATATTCTAGATTTAACTTTGGATTGGAGATGTTTGATATGGGTCTGGAAGGAGAGTTTACAGTCTAACCAGACACCTAAGTATTTGTAGTTGTCCACGTATTCTAAGTCAGAGCCGTCCAGAGTAGTGATGTTGGACAGGCGGGTAGGTGCAGGTAGCGATCGGTTGAAGAGCATGCATTTAGTTTTACTTGTATTTAAGAGCAATTGGAGGCTACGGAAGGAGAGTTGTATGGCATTGAAGCTTGCCTGGAGGGTTGTTAACACAGTGTCCAAAGAAGGGCCAGAAGTATACAGATTGGTGTCGTCTGCGTAGAGGTGGATGAGAGACTCACCAGCAGCAAGAGCGACCTCATTGATGTATACAGAGAAGAGAGTCGGTCCAAGAATTGAACCCTGTGGCACCCCCATAGAGACTGCCAGAGGTCCGGACAGCAGACCCTCCGATTTGACACACTGAACTCTATCAGAGAAGTAGTTGGTGAACCAGGCGAGGCAATCATTTGAGAAACCAAGGCTGTCGAGTCTGCCGATGAGGATGTGGTGATTGACAGAGTCGAAAGCCTTGGCCAGATCAATGAATACGGCTGCACAGTAATGTTTCTTATCGATGGCGGTTAAGATATTGTTTAGGACCTTGAGCGTGGCTGAGGTGCACCCATGACCAGCTCTGAAACCAGATTGCATAGCAGAGAAGGTATGGTGAGATTCAAAATGGTCTGTAATCTGTTTGTTGACTTGGCTTTCGAAGACCTTAGAAAGGCATGGTAGGATAGATATAGGTCTTTAGCAGTTTGGGTCAAGAGTGTCCCCCCCTTTGAAGAGGGGGATGACCGCAGCTGCTTTCCAATCTTTGGGAATCTCAGACGACACGAAAGAGAAAGAAAGGGTCCAGATTGTCTAGCCCGGCTGATTTGTAGGGGTCCAGATTTTGCAGCTCTTTCAGAACATCAGCTGAACGGATTTTTGGAGAAGGAGAAATGGGGCAGGCTTGGGCGAGTTGCTGTTGGGGGTGCAGTGCTGTTGACCGGGGTAGGCGTAGCCAGGTGGAAAGCATGGCCAGCTGTAGAAAAATGCTTATTGAAATTCTCAATTATGGTGGATTTATCAGTGGTGACAGTGTTTCCTATCTTCAGTGCAGTGGGCAGCTGGGAGGTGTTCTTATTCTCCATGGACTTTACAGTGTCCCAGAACTTTTTTGAGTTAGTGTTGCAGGAAGCAAATTTCTGCTTGAAAAAGCTAGCCTTGGCTTTTCTAACTGCCTGTGTATAATGGTTTCTAGCTTCCCTGAACAGCTGCATATCACGGGTGCTGTTCGATGCTAATGCAGAACACCATAGGATGTTTTTGTGTTGGTTAAGGGCAGTCAGGTCTGGGGAGAACCAAGGGATCTGTTCCTGGTTCAAAATGTCTTGAATGGGGCATGTTTATTTAAGATGGTTAGGAAGGCATTTAAAAAAAATATCCAGGCATCCTCTACTGACGGGATGAGATCAATATCCTTCCAGGATACCCCGGCCAGGTCGATTAGAAAGGCCTGCTCGCTGAAGTGTTTCAGGGAGCATTTTACAGTGGTGAGTGGAAGTCGTTTGACTGCTGACCCATTACGTATGCAGGCAATGAGGCAGTGATCGCTGAGATCTTGGTTGAAGACAGCTGAGGTGTATTTAGAGGGGAAGTTGGTTAGGATGATATCTATGAGGGTGCCCGTGTTTAAGGCTTTGGGGAGGTACCTGGTAGGTTCATTGATAATTTGTGTGAGATTGAGGGCATCAAGTTTAGATTGTAGGATGGCTGGGGTGTTAAGCATGTTCCAGTTTAGGTTGCCTAGCAGCACGAGCTCTGAAGATAGATGGGGGGCAATCAGTTCACATATGGTGTCCAGAGCACAGCTGGTGGCAGAGGGTGGTCTATAGCAGGCGGCAACGGTGAGAGACTTGTTTTTAGAGAGGTGGATTTTTAAAAGTAGAAGTTCAAATTGCTTGGGTACAGACCTGGATAGTAGGACAGAAATCTGCAGGCTATCTTTGCAGTAGATTGCAACACCACCCCCTTTGGCAGTTCTATCTTGTCTGAAAATGTTGTAGTTTGGAATTAAAATTTCAGATTTTTTTGTGGTCTTCCTAAGCCAGGATTCAGACACAGCTAGAACATCCGGGTTGGCAGAGTGTGCTAAAGCAGTGAATAGAACAAACTTAGGGAGGAGGCTTCTAATGTTAACATGCATGAAACCAAGGCTATTACGGTTACAGAAGTCGTCAAAAGAGAGCACCTGGGGAATAGGAGTGGAGCTAGGCACTGCAGGGCCTGGATTCACCTCTACATCGCCAGAGGAACATAGGAGGAGTAGAATAAGGGTGCGGCTAAAAGCAATAAGAATTGGTCGTCTAGAACGTCTGGAACAGAGAGTAAAAGGAGGTTTCTGGGGGCAATAAAATAGCATCAAGGTATAATGTACAGACAAAGGTATGGTTTGGATGTGAATACAGTGGAGGTGAACCTAGGTATTGAGTGATGAAGAGAGAGATATTGTCGCTAGAAACATCATTGAAACCAGGAGATGTCATTGCATGTCTGGGTGGTGGAACTAATAGGTTGGATAAGGTATAGTGAGCAGGACTAGAGGCTCTACAGTGAAATAAACCAATAAACACTAACGAGAACAGCAATGGACAAGACATATTGACATTAAGGAGAGGCATGCTAAGTCGAGTGATCAAAAGTGTCCAGTGAGTGGAGAGGTTGGTTGGGGGGCACGGCGATTTAGACAGCTAGCCAGGCCATCGGTCACAAGCTAGCATAGGATGGAGGTCTGTTATTAGCCACCTCTTGCGTTCCGTCAGTAGATTAGTGGGGTTCCGTGTGGTAGAGGGGATTAATCCAAATCACACAACAACAACAAAAATAAAAACAATAGATATAGTTATAGAGGCCCAAGAAGAAAACATAATAATAATAAAAATACATAAATTGTCCGATTGTCTATTCAGATAGCAGCCGGTAAGACAGCTAACGGTTAGCAGGCCGCAGATGGGCATTCAGGTAACGTCGCGACGGAGGAGCCAGCCGGATAACTCCTTCGGGTAGATAACGTCGGCAGTCCAGTTGTGAAGGCCCGGTGGGGCTCCGCGTAGGCAGTAAAACGGGTCCGGATAGGTGACTGCAGCCCAGGAGTGATTGATGGAACTCAGGAGTGATTGACGGAGCTGGCTAGCTCCGGAATAATTTATGTTGCTCCGGAATCGACGAAAGCCGATAGTCACACGGATAGCAGCTAGCTAGTTGTGAGATCCAGGTATGAATGTCCAGAGAGCAGTTGAAATCCAGGGACATGGAGAGAAAAATTGGTCCGGTATGTTCCGTTCCGAGCCGCGCTGTGCCGTACAAAACTGGCGAAAGATTTTCGAGCTAAAGGATAGCTGATGACCACAAACCGTGGTTAGCTGAATACTAACGATTTGCCAGTAAAGAAGCTAACTAGCTTCTGAACTAGCTTCTGATTAGCTTCTGGATTAGCTTCTGGGCTAGCTTCTGGCTAGCTCCTGGCTAGCTTCTGGCTAGTTTCTGGCTAGCTTCTTGGAGGATTACAGATTTGAGGTAAATAATACTTTTTTATAAATATCAATTGGTGAGGCGGGTTGCAGGAGAGTGTTTTGAAGATGAGTTGATGGAAAATAAAAATAAAATGTATGTGAAAAAAGTTGTAAATATATATATATACGGGACACGACAAGACAAGGACAAAAGACGTCTGAACTGCTATGCCATCTTGGGAGTTTTTCTGTTTTTTTTGATTGAGAACCATACCTGGCCAAAACATAGAAATAAAGAAACACAGAAAACAAAACATAGAATGCCCACCCCACATCACACCCAGACCAAACCAATTAGAGACATAAAAAGGATGACTGAGTGTTATCCAGTCTTCTCTCTCTCTCTCTCTGCCACAATGACAGGAATGTTTTGTGACCATGAATGTAAGAATGACAAACTAACAAAACAGTTTATTTGTCTTCCTCTAGTGGTAGGTTGTGATAATGTCTGTAGTGTCTCCCTGTCTCTCTTCGCTCCTCTCTTCGTCTCCACACTCCCCTATCTCTCACAAACATAGACTCTGACCTGTCCAATAAACCAAACTGGTTAAAGAATCTCTCTCTCTCTCTCTCTCTCTCTCTCTCTCACTCTCTCTCGCTCACCCCTCTCCCCTCTCTCTCTCTCTCTCTCTCACTGTGTAGACCTGCCAGGCTGTTAGGTTAATGGACCATGGAAACCTACTGAGAATCTGTCATACAGAGAGAGATACAAATGAACATGATTAATACTAAAAATACACTAAAACGTGTTGAACTCATTTCCATGTATGTTGTTCTGTTTCTGTTTACAGGACCAGAAATGGGGTTCAATTGGGTCAATACAGTCAGAGAATTAACTATATATCCTAAACCTTATTCTATAGTCAATACAGTCAGAGAATTATCTATATATCCTCAACCTTATTCTATAGTCAATACAGTCAGAGAATTAACTATATATCCTAAACCTTATTCTATAGTCAATAGAGTCAGAGAATTAACTATATATCCTCAACCTTATTCTATAGTCAATACAGTCAGAGAATTAACTATTTATCCTAAACCTTATTCTATAGTCAATACAGTCAGAGAATTAACTATATATCCTCAACCTTATTCTCAAGTCAATACAGTCAGAGAATTAACTATATATCCTCAACCTTATTCTATAGTCAATACAGTCAGAGAATTAACTATTTATCCTAAACCTTATTCTATAGTCAATACAGTCAGAGAATTAACTATATATCCTCAACCTTATTCTCAAGTCAATACAGTCAGAGAATTAACTATATATCCTAAAACTTATTCTATAGCCCATACAGTCAGATAATTAACTATATATCCTCCAACCTTATTCTCAAGTCCATCCACATGCTGGCTTCAACCCAACCCAACACTAACCTAAACCTAACCCTAAACCAACCCTAACCCAATCCTAAGCCAACCCAACACTAACCTAACCCTAAACCAACCCTAACCCAATCCTAACCGAATCCTAACCTAACCCTAACCCAACTCTATCCTTAACCCTATCCCAACCCTAAACCTAACCATAAACCAACCCCAACTCTAACCCTAACCCAACCCTAACCTTAACACCAACCCAACCCAACCCTAACCCAACCCAACCCAACACTAACCTAAACCTAACCCAACCCTAACCCAAACCCAACTCTATCCTTAATCCTAACCCAATACTAACCCAACCCAACACTAACCCAAACCCAAACCCAACTCTATCCTTAACCCTATCCCAACCCTAAACCTAACCCAACCATAACCCAACCCCAACTCTAACCCTAACCCAACCCTAACCTTAACACCAACCCAACCCTAACCCAACACTAACCCAACCCTACCCTAACACAACCCAAACCAACACTAACCTAAACCTAACCCAACCCTAACCCAAACCCAACTCTATCCTTAACCCTAACCCAATCCTAACCCAACCCAACACTAACCTAACCCTAAACCAACCCTAACCCAATCCTAACCCAAACCAACCCAACCCTAACCCAACACTAACCATAACACAACTCAATCCTTAACCCTTACCCAACCCTAACTCAACCCTAACCCTAACCCAACCCTAATCCAACACTAACCCTAACCCTAACCCAACTCTATCCTTAACCCTAACCCTAACCCTAACTTCAACCCAACCCTATTCACAACCCTAACCCTAACCTTAACCCTAACCGAACCCTAACCCTAACACCACCCCAAACCCTAACCGAACCCTAACCCTAACACCACCCCAAACCCTAACCCAACCCTAACCCCAACCTAACTCAACCCTAATCCAACCCTAACCCAACCCTATCCCTAACGCTAACCCAACCCCAACTTTAACCCCTACCCTAACCCTAACCCTATCCTTAACCCTAACCCAACCCCAACTCTAACCCCTACCCTAACCCTAACCCAACCCCAACTCGAACCCTAACCCTAACCCTAACACCAAACCAACCCTAATCCAACACTACCTCTAACCCTAACCCAACTCTATCCTTAACCCTAACCCTAGCTTCAACCTGTTACGTTCCCCAGAATATGTGTTGTAGTTTGTGTATTTGCATGTGTTTTATTTCAGGAAATGGCTTCCTGAAATCCCTCAAGCAGCTGATTGGTCGACTCCAGGGCTAATTGGAGAGCTGACCCCGCCCCCTCGTCAAGATACAGCTGTCTCCAATTACACATTCATTCTGAAGCTATATAAAAGCCAGTGTTCTGTTCAGGAGAGAGAGATTTTGGAGGTAGGGATTGCTGAGAGAGATTTTGCTAGAGAGATTTTGGAGGTAGGGATTGCTGAGAGATTTTGCTAGAGAGATTTTGGAGGTAGGGATTACTGAGAGAGTTTTGCTGGGAGGTCATTGCAGAGCGATTGTTTGTGATAGAGAGATTTGCTTGGAGGTCATTGCAGAGATTTTGCTAGAGGTTGATTTTGATGGGAGTTCATTGCTGGGAAGTTGGTATGTTTTGTGAGTTTGTTGCTCAGATAGAGCTTATTTGATGTACTTTGTTTCTTAGTTTGTGAAATTGTTTAATATTCTGTTTCATTTGTTCCCAGGGGGGAAGGAGAAGGCACCTTGGGAGTGCTTAGGCAAGAGGCCCGCCGGCATACATATACCCATAGTATATTCACTGTCTAGGCACACTAGGTAAGACCTGGGCGGACCACTCCCTGTATTTTGGTTAGGGCACCAGGTGGTGCTAAATTAGGTAAGTAGTGGGTAGGCAGGTAAGATAGGAGAGGGGGGGGGGGGGGGGGGGATTTGAGATTTACTTTCTTTGCTTTGGTTCCGTCCAGCCCCTTTTCCCCATATTACCGTGTACAGGAATAAAGTCCTTGTAAAACGGTACCACATTCTGTCTGTTGTCATTCTTACTCGCACCTACAGTCCATACCTTTTTCACTTCACGGAGAGTTTAGTTGTAGCAGGGTGTTGCGTTCCCTCTTCATAGAGGCGTGCGTAACACAACCCAACCCTATTCAAAACCCTAGCCCTATCCTTAACCCTAACGCAACACTAACACCAACCCAAACCCTAACCTAACCCTAACCCAACTCTATCCTCAATACTAACCTAACCCTAACAGGAGCTTTCAGTGGTTCTATGGTTGGTTCAGATAGATATGTATTCTGTACCTCATTATAGACCCATGTGTGGTTGGTTCAGATAGATATGTATTCTGTACCTCATTATAGACCCATGTGTGGTTGGTTCAGATAGATATGTATTCTGTACCTCATTATAGACCCATGTGTGGTTGGTTCAGATAGATATGTATTCTGTACCTCATTATAGACCCATGTGTGGTTGGTTCAGATAGATATGTATTCTGTACCTCATTATAGACCCATGTGTGGTTGGTTCAGATAGATATGTATTCTGTACCTCATTATAGACCCATGTGTGGTTGGTTCAGATAGATATGTATTCTGTACCTCATTATAGACCCATGTGTGGTTGGTTCAGATAGATATGTATTCTGTACCTCATTATAGACCCATGTGTGGTTGGTTCAGATAGATATGTATTCTGTACCTCATTATAGACCCATGTGTGGTTGGTTCAGATAGATGTGTATTCTGTACCTCATTATAGACCCATGTGTGGTTGGTTCAGATAGATGTGTTCTGTACCTCATTATAGACCCATGTGTTGTTGGTTCAGCTAGATATGTATTCTGTACCTCTTTATATACACATATGTCAGCATTGTAAACAATGTCAAGTCTAGAGTGTAACACATACACACAAATGTGTGGGAATGTCACACACGCACACACAGTTTGGGATACAACAACTGTCTCACAACAGTTCCTCTGTATTACAGCCCCACTCTGTGGTTAAGATCAGTATTGAGGCTCTGTAAATCAGACCAGTTTGGAGAGGATTAATTAAATATTCTTTCAAAGTTTTTATTAATAAGAATTTAGACAAAAAAGCTGCAAATTGCCTTTGAACAGAAAGGGCACACGTACAAGACCCAAGTCACTAGCGTTGTTAAAATAATTTTACAACACTAACAACCAGACTATACAGTAGTAGAATGACTGATACAAAGCACCATTTAATAACAACACTAACAGCCAGGCTATACAGTAGTAGAATGACTGATACAAAGCACCATTTAATAACAACAACCAGGCTATACAGTAGTAAAATGACTGATACAAAGCACCATTTAATAACAACACTAACAACCAGGCTATAAAGTAGTAGAATGACTGATACAAAGCACCATTTAATAACAACAACCAGGCTATACAGTAGTAGAATGACTGATACAAAGCACCATTTAATAACAACAACCAGGCTATACAGTAGAAGAATGACTGATACAAAGCACCATTTACTAACAACAACCAGGCTATACAGTAGTAGAATGACTGATACAAAGCACCATTTAATAACAACAACCAGGCTATAAAGTAGTAGAATGACTGATACAAAGCCCCATTTAATAACAACAACCAGGCTATACAGTAGAAGAATGACTGATACAAAGCACCATTTAATAACAACAACCAGGCTATACAGTAGTAGAATGACTGATACAAAGCACCATTTAATAACAACAACCAGGCTATACAGTAGTAGAATGACTGATACAAAGCACTATTTAATAACAACAACCAGGCTATACAGTAGAAGAATGACTGATACAAAGCACCATTTAATAACAACACTAACAACCAGGCTATAAAGTAGTAGAATGACTGATACAAAGCACCATTTAATAACAACAACCAGGCTATACAGTAGAAGAATGACTGATACAAAGCACCATTTAATAACAACACTAACAACCAGGCTATACAGTAGTAGAATGACTGATACAAAGCACCATTTAATAACAACAACCAGGCTATACAGTAGAAGAATGACTGATACAAAGCACCATTTAATAACAACACTAACAACCAGGCTATACAGTAGTAGAATGATGTGAAAGGAATTAAATTACTCTATGTTTTAATAACCAATTAAAATTAAACACTCTTTCGATTCATAAGGATTTGTATGACCCTTATTCTATAGTAATGGACAGAGCCCAGTCTTAAAGTCAACCAGCAGAGTTTATTCACGAGAGTACTGAATACGATACAGTTTACCACAGGTTATAAACTGAAAATGACGTCATTAGTTCCAGTACCAACCCGTGCCATCTCCGTTCCAGTACAAAGGCTGTATCTCAAGCCTTCCCACATCCGTCTCACTACCAATTTAATATAATTTACGGCTGAGCCAAGGTTTTCCGGTGTAGATAAGCATTCTAGCCAGTCTGAAGATATCGTTAATTCATTCCTACCCAGGAACAGACCGTCATTGTTCTAATCCTCGATTCATTCACACACATTATATTTAGTACTGGGATCAAGAATTAAAACTCATACATATACAACAACATAATAGTATTCTGATTAGTACATATACAGTAACATAATAGTATTCGGATTAGTACATATACAGTAACATAATAGTATTCTGATTAGTACATGTACAGTAACATAATAGTATTCTGATTAGTACATATACAGTAACATAATAGTATTCGGATTAGTACATATACAACAACATAATAGTATTCTGATTAGTACATATACAGTAACATAATAGTATTCGGATTAGTACATATACAGTAACATAATAGTATTCTGATTAGTCAGTCCTGATTGTAATGTATACATAATTAGTCATCATTGATAAAAAATTCCCTTAACAGGTTGGAAGCAGGGATTGATCTCTGTTCTCAGGTGGAAAGTTGTATGAGACGTACCAGGAAGTGTCACCACGACACCAAGGCTCTGCACAGGAAATCAGACACGTACCAGGAAGTGTCACCACTCCACCAAGGCTCTGCACAGGAAATCAGACACGTACCAGGAAGTGTCACCACTCCACCAAGGCTCTGCACAGGAAATCATCATATTAATGGTTGATGGCAGTGGGGAACCAAACCGTAGAGTTCAGTCTGCTTGTCCACAGACTGCTTTCAGGTACGGACACAAACATTTCATATTTGGTCATTTGGGCGAAGTGTCTGTTTAAAACAGGGCTGGAAGAAAATGCTGCTCTCCAGGAGGGTTGGCCAGCCCGAACTGTTTCCCAGGTGTTTGAATATTTTCTTGTTATAAATATTAATTTAAAAAAATCATCCATCCTTCAAGAAAAATTGAATGATGTTACATGCCTCCTAACGGAGGGAGGTGCAGGAATCAGGAACACCTTACCACTGCTACACCTGGTTATCAGCAGAGTCCCAACATCTTACCACTGCTACACCTGGATATCAGCAGAGTCCGAACAGCTGTCCCAACACCTTACCACTGTTACACCTGACTATCAGCAGAGTCCCAACACCTTACCACTGTTACACCTGACTATCAGCAGAGTCCCAACACCTTACCACTGCTACACCTGGCTATCAGCAGAGTCCCAACACCTTACCACTGTTACACCACACTATCAGCAGAGTCCCAACACCTTACCACTGCTACACCTGGCTATCAGCAGAGTCCCAACACCTTACCACTGCTACACCTGGCTATCAGCAGAGTCCCAACACCTTACCACTGTTACACCTGACTATCAGCAGAGTCCCAACACCTTACCACTGCTACACCTGGCTATCAGCAGAGTCCCAACACCTTACCACTGCTACACCTGGCTTTCAGCAGAGCCTTGTCTGGCAGCGAAACAGGTCTTTCAGCCTCATTTACTGCCTTTAAAAACATATCTGATATGGCTTAAACAAATGTGGTTTCTAATGACAATTGAGATGTACAATCTATGGCATAAGGGGACCACAAGCGGATAAGAGGTAATCTGTAATTTTGCTTAAGACATTAATGAGCGAGCGGACGGACGTAGTCACTATAACTATTTGTTTAGCATTTTTTAAATGTACAGCGACAGAATTCATAATGTGGGCCGTTCTTACAGTGTTCTCCCTGCACACCAAGTCAGAACAGTAGGATAAATAACGGGGGCATATAAGCAGACAATGAAAGCTCTTACAATATTCAATGATTACATTTCTCTAAAACAGGTTACATGCTACATGTGCACCACCAAGTCAGAACAGTAGGTGTAATTAAGAGGGGTAAAAAGACTGAATTATTAGGGTGAGGCACATGGGCTACTAACAGCTTACTACACAACATACACTTAGTATTACTTTCTTAGCTACGGTATATATATCTCCCTGGCATATTACATCATTTATGCAGCAGCATAGAAAACAGTTTTGGACTCACCTTGTTGTGCTGTGCTCACTTGAACAGGAAGTTGGCACGGCCGTTGGCACGGTCCTTCGTGGGGAAAATTTTGTCATCAAAGCCTGGAATTTTCTGGATTTATGGTGCTTTCAAAACAACTGGAACTCGGAAAAAACAAGGTCAAATCATGATGAGGTCATTGAGCTTCAGGTCGTTTCTCTAGAAAGAGGCCAGATTTACAATTCAGAGTTGGATGACCGTTCAACACGTGTTGTTAAATTTCCAACTTGTTGTGTTTATGTCCAATGGCCGATGAGCACCGATATGTTTTGTCTATTATTTCTCATCATATGATTTGCCAGTAGATTTTCGACTTGATTCATGATGATGACTGTCTAGCTTGCTAGCTAAGATTTTGAAGGTATGATGTTGACATGATCGGTCCAATCAAAGCTACTGTACATATGTGATTTGACGTCATTTTATCTGTGGCCAATGACTTTGAGCCTTCTTGGATGGGCATTTCTAATGTAACTCTATGGCAACACCCAAGGGGCTAGAATTCTCGAGCTCTCCCCTTAGACTTGGAGGTGACGTAGTTTCCCCATGGGTGACAGAACACTGAGTCAATCAAGGCGCCACGCTTGTATTTTCTGCTGGCTTGCCCCACCACCACTAAAAAGCACTGAGCTGGGCTGAAACACCTGCATTTGTTTAGTTGCCTTACTCAAGAAATCAAAAAAGAAACAATGTTTCTATGCAGCTTTATTAATTCAATGATATATATATTATAAAAAATTACATTGTTTGCAAACTGATATGTGTCACATTTTAATGCCAAAATAACATGCAAAACAAGCAAGCCACCATTTTTGGGTGGGATTTGATTTATGTTGGTAAAGATTTGGGGCTCATAACAGCTCCACCTGCCCTGAATCACTGCACCAATAAGAGACTCGTTGAGAGCCCTGCAATAATGAGGCTGGTCGACCCCACACTCTTGAGTGTTGGGCCAAGAGCTCTGACATGCAGAAACCAACAGAGGTCTCATATAGTAAACCTATTAATGCTTTGTCATGGCTGGTTCCACCACAACTGACTCAATGTGTCGAACCAACACATATCTAGTGGATGAGGTGGCCAACTAGTCAGAGTCCTCTGTGTTCTCCTACGAGTACCAAGAACAGTTGGTTCTTAGAATAGAGGATGAGGAGAGACTTTGTTCGGAACAGACAAGATGTGAATTAGGTACAGAGTTATGTGAAAACAGCAATTTACACAACCAGAGTAACACGAGAAGTGGACAGCCGTGGTGAATTAGGTACAGAGTTATGTGAAAACAGCCATTTACACAACCAGAGTAACACGAGATGTGGACAGCCGTGGTGAATTAGGTACAGAGTTATGTGAAAACAGCCATTTACACAACCAGAGTAACACGATTGTACACACCTATCATTTAAAGTAATGCTACTACATATTTTTCATACCAAACACCCTGGATAGAGAGGTTTACACACTAGAGAGATATTCATACCAAACACCCTGGATAGAGAGGTTTACACACTAGAGAGATATTCATACCAAACACCCTGGATAGAGAGGTTTACACACTAGAGAGATATTCATACCAAACACCCTGGATAGAGAGGTTAACCTTCTACATTGATGCTCCAGTGTGTCTTACTGAACTATTAGAGTGAAACGTCATGTTGTGTTTGACATGTTGTGAGAGACACTGAGTCACCATCATACCAAATATGAATCCCTGGATAGATGGGCTCAGTGAATGTGGAGGTGAATGTGTTCAGGTGGGTCAGTGTGTCAGAGGAGGCTCTATAGAAGGACAGAGTGCCGGCTGGCCAGTCCAGATACACTCCTACTCTGTGGGAGCTGGAGGAGGGGACGTCTATGGTAGTGGGATTATTATTGTGCCAGGCAATGTAACTGTTGTCAGAGCAGTTCAGAATCCAGGACTTGTCATTAAATCCAAGACAACAGTCCTGAACCCCTCCTCTCCTGCTGATTCCTTTATATGTCACTCCTATATCAGCCCTTCTCCCACTCCACTCTACCTCCCAGTAACAGCGCCCAGTCAGACCCTCTCTACACAGCACCTGTCCACAGTCCTCAAATCTATCTGGGTGATCAGGATACAGCTGCTTCTCTCTCCTACATGTCACCTTTCTGTTCTCCTCAGACAGAGAGAGGAGTCTGTTTACTGTGTTTGGGTCCAGTGTGAGATCACAGACATCTGATGGATGAAACCAGACACAATATTAGAAATCATCATCATTCACATTAGAATGTTAACTCACTTTTCACTAATTCATTTAATGTAGATGTTTCTAGGTATCAAAAGGAGAAGTTAAGGTAACTTGAGACTTGTTGAATGATCATATGTTATACTGTATGGTAATATAAAACACACTTAATCCCATTAATTACACACACACACACACACGCACATTCACACACACGCACACACACACACACACACACACACACAATCAAATCAACTCTTTGTAAACTTTGGTGTCCCTGATTTCTGCTTCTGTAGAACTACAGCTGATATTTAATATGACCAAGTCAGTAATGATGGTGGTCTTTGACTTTGACTTAACTTGAATTAAGACTTATTCTTAGTCATATTCTTCACTGCAGTCAACACTCACATTTTCTAAGCCCAGGTTTCATTGTGTACTCTCCACCATGTTCCACACTGTAGCGGTAAGCAGAAGAACAGACAGTCATTGAGGGATACACCTGAACACACACAGACACACACACACACACACACACACACACACACACACACACACACACACACTCATGCACAAACACAGTCAGCAAATACCATTGGCCAAGTGGTGGTAAGAATGTTTGTCTTAACTAGCCTGATAAGTCAAACTTGTCTGATTTGAACATTGACATAAACCCTCTACATACTTGAGTTTCTCCAGTCTGCTGTGTGGATCCTCCAGTCCAGCAGAGAGCAGTCTGACTCCAGAGTCTCCTGGGTGATTGTAGCTCAGGTCCAGCTCTCTCAGGTGTGAGGGGTTTGACCTCAGAGCTGAGGCCAGAGAAGCACAGCCTTCCTCTGTGACGAGACAGTGTGACAGCCTGCAAAGAGTCAAATCATATTAAAATCACACTGATATTCTTTGGTGGTGAAAATAGTGGAAATATATTTTTTAAAGTAGTCAAAAGTTGAGTATTTGGTCGTAAACTCGTTGGATGCATTTGCAGTATGTTTTGGTCCCATATTATTTGAACAATGAGACATCAAGCCTGTGACTGCCATGATTGAGAAAGATCATGAATGAATAATGAGTGAGAAAGTTACAGAGGCTACAACAAAACATACTAACCTCTCACCATTACCAATAACAGAGGCTACAACAAAACATGCTAACCTCTCACCATTACCAATAACAGAGGATACAACAAAACATGCTAACCTCTCACCATTACCAATAACAGAGACTACAACAAAACATGCTAACCTCTCACCATTACCAATAACAGAGGCTACAACAAAACATGCTAACCTCTCACCATTACCAATAACAGAGGCTACAACAAAACATGCTATCCTCTTACCATTACCAATAACAGAGGCAACAACAAAACATGCTATCCTCTCACCATTACCAATAACAGAGGCTACAACAAAACATACTAACCTCTCACCATTACCAATAACAGAGGCTACAACAAAACATGCTAACCTCTCACCATTACCAATAACAGAGACTACAACAAAACATGCTAACCTCTCACCATTACCAATAACAGAGGCTACAACAAAACATGCTAACCTCTCACCATTACCAATAACAGAGGCTACAACAAAACATGCTAACCTCTCACCATTACCAATAACAGAGGCTACAACAAAACATGCTAACCTCTCACCATTACCAATAACAGAGGCTACAACAAAACATGCTAACCTCTCACCATTACCAATAACAGAGGCTACAACAAAACATGCTAACCTCTTACCATTACCAATAACAGAGGCTACAACAAAACATGCTAACCTCTCACCATTACCAATAACAGAGGCTACAACAAAACATGCTAACCTCTCACCATTACCAATAACAGAGGCTACAACAAAACATGCTAACCTCTCACCATTACCAATAACAGAGGCTACAACAAAACATGCTAACCTCTCACCATTACCGATAACAGAGGCTACAACAAAACATACTAACCTATCACCATTACCAATAACAGGGGGGGGTATATTTAATCTGATATTTGTGCCTCTGTAACTTTCTCATTCATCATAATTCACAATTCATTCATTATTATTCATAATCATGGTAGGATCCACATGAATGTGGAAGTGTTCAGAAACATCTTCTATTTTTACTGACAATACAAGTGAAGTGACTCCAAAATGACAGGACATTATTCACCATTCAGTTTCTATCAGGAAAAACATCCAAAACACAACCAAGACAAACTGCAAATTAATTCAACAAGTTAGTAGAATCACAAGCTTCATGTAATCACTGCAGGCATGGAATATGGGACACTAAACTTATGACTAAATTAATTTGTTCAAATAATTAAGACTAAATTATACAATTATAAAATATATATATATATATGCTGGAGCATAGCACCAAATGTAAAACTGTAAGCTTTACTGTCCAAACACATATGGTGTGGACTATGTGTATCTGGTAAACACATGTGGATCTGGTGAACAGTTATCACTTGTTGACCAAATACAGGAATACTGACCTCAGAGTCTCCAGTTTACAGTGGGGATTCCCCAGTCCAGCAGAGAGCAGCTTCACTCCTGAATCCTTCAGGTCATTGTTACTCAGATCCAGCTCTCTCAGGTGTGAGGGGTTTGACTCCAGAGCTGAGACCAGAGAAGCACAGCCTTCCTCTGTGACTCCACAGCCTGACAGCCTGACAAAGAGATCATCATGACTTCCCAAACACACTGTTAATTTAACACCAGTAGTGTAGAAGGACAATGGTAGATGCATTTGGTTTATTCTCTCAAACAACATACAGATTCATCTTCCATCTCCTAGAATTGTATGGTCATATTGTTATACTAATATGAAAATCAATGAATTTATTCAATATGTTTTTCAATATAATATTATATACATATTATAAAACATATTGTTCTCTAAACTGAATATTTCTTCCTGATGATTAGTTCTTAAATGTCATTTTATTTACTCACAGAACAGCTCTGGAGGCTTTGACCACTGGCAGCAGCCTCAGAAGACCTTCCTCTGATCTGGAGTATTTCTTCAGGTCAAACACATCCAGCTCCTGTTCTGAAGTCAGCAACACAAAGACCAGAGCTGACCACTGTGCAGGTGACAGTTTGTCTTCTGAGAGACTTCCTGATCTCAGGAAGCTTTGGATCTCCTCCACTAGAGAATGGTCATTCAGTTCATTCAGACAGTGGAACAGATTGATGCTCCTCTCTGGAGAGGGATTCTCCCTGATCTTCTCCTTGATGTACTTGACTGTTTCTTCATGGCTCTGTGAGCTGCTTCTTGTCTTTGTCAGTAGACCTTGTAAGTACTTCTGATTGGACTCCAGTGAGAGGCCCAGAAGGAAGCGGAGGAAAAGGTCCAGGTTTCCCGTCTCACTTTGTAAGGCTTTATCCACAGCACTCTTGTAGAAAGTAACTTCAGGCTCGTCTTTTGTTTGCAGTTTGTCCATTAGATTCTCATTGTTGTTGATGAATGAGAGGAACACATATACAGCAGCCAGAAACTCCTGAATGCTCAGATGTACGAAGCAGTACACCTTGTCCTGGTACAGCCCACATTCCTCTTTAAAGAGCTGTGTGCACAATCCTGAGTACACTGAGGCTTCATTGACATTAATGCCAGCCTCTTTCAGGTCTTCTTCATAGAAAATCAGATTGCCATTCACAAGCTGTTGAAAAGCCAGTTTTCCCAGTGACAGAATGTTGTCTTTGTGTGGATCTGTCTCTTCTTCCCCAAGATACTTTTCATTCTTCTGTTTGGTATGAAACACCACAAGGTGTGTGTACATCTCAGTCAGAGTCTTGGGCATCTCTTCTCTCTTATGTTTCAGCATGTGTTCAAGGACTATTGAAGAAATCCAACAGAAGACTGGAATGTGGCACATGATGTGGAGGGTCCTTGATGTCTTTATGTGTGAGATGATTCTGCTGGCCAGGTCCTCATCACTGAATCTCTTCCTGAAGTACTCCTCCTTCTGTGGGTCATTGAACCCTCGTACCTCTGTCACCTGGTCAACACACCCTGAAGGGATCTTATTGGCTGCTGCAGGTCGGGTAGTTATCCAGAGGAGAGCAGAGGGAAGGAGATTTCCCTTGATGAGATTTGTCAGCAGAACATCCACTGAGGTTGACTCTGTGACGTCCCAACAGATCTTGTTCTTCTGGAAGTCTAGGGGCAGTCGGCACTCATCCAGACCATCAAAGATGAACAGAACTTTGTACTTGTTATAGTTAGAGATTCTTGATTTTTTGGTTTCCATTGAGAAGTGATTAAGAAGATCAACCAAAGTGTGTTTGTCATCTTTCATCAAATTCAGCTCCCGGAAAGGGAATGAAAATACAAATTGGACATCCTGATTTGCTTTTCCTTCAGCCCAATCCAGAATTAACTTCTGCACAGATACTGTTTTTCCAATGCCAGCGACTCCCTTTGTCAGCACAGTTCTGATAAGTTTGTCTTGTCCAGTTACGGGTTTGAAGATGTCGTTACATTTGATTGCAGTCTCTGGTCTTGCTTGTTTCCTGGTTGTTGTCTCAATCTGTCTCAGCTCATGTTCATTATTGACCTCTCCTGTTCCACCCTCTGTGATGTAGAGCTCTGTGTAGATCTTATTGAGAAGTGTTGGGTTTCCTTGTTTAGCGATCCCCTCAAATACACATTGAAACTTCTTCTTTAGATTAGATTTGAGTTCACGTTGGCAAATCACAGCAGGATCATCTGAATCTAGAAATAACACAGAGGATAATAATATTACGTCTGTTTTAATACCTACAGTATTGTAGGACTGTTATAAAGTTTGAAATTATAATAATGTATTCTCTTAACTGACTGTATAAATGTGTAAATGTTTTCATAATGCATTACAGACTGGTGTGACTGATTATATTATTATTGGTATTATTGATGGTATTATTAATGTTCTCTCTCTCTCTAAATTAATCATCACAACACGTCCATGCTGCTACTTGATGAGGTCACTAGGTGTTGTGTTAAGGCTGCTACAATATCATTGAGTTACACAGCTACTTTAGCTGTACTTTAGCTACATCTTTTAAATGTTATAAAACATAATTCATCAATAGGCAGACAGATCTTACATTTCTCTAGTGTGTCAGCAAGCTCCTTCTGGTTCATTTTCCTCAGGATGTGCAGTGTGATCTTCAGAGCCCCCTCTCTGGCACTGCTCTCCTGCTGCTCATCTTCAGCATCCACCACTTCCTGCTTCTGACTCTCAAAGCCTTCTGGGAGTTCTGGACAAAGAATCCTCTTGAACATCTTCAGCTCGTTTTTCACAAATGTCATGATTTTCTCTTCAAGCATCTGAAATAAATAAAGTAAATAAGTTAAGCAAGATAATAAATGCTTTCTCATTAACACATTACTGAATGATTGACAGATCAACTTTACTTGAGGTAAACAAAAACAAATGTACATAACAGGACCACATACACTGAATATGGAGGCCAGGCCTGTTTGATGACTCTGGGAAGACTGACCACTGAGAATCTCTGACTCTGATCTCTCCTGTTGGTTTCTGTGGACAAAACATGAGACAGACACACACACACACACACACACACACACACACACACACACACACACACACACACACACACACACACACACACACACACACACACAGACACACACACAGAGGGAATGTTGTGTTTGTTTAATATTGTTTTAGGACTATGAAAATGGACAAAATGATTA
This sequence comes from Oncorhynchus clarkii lewisi, assembly GCF_045791955.1. Taxonomy (NCBI): domain Eukaryota; kingdom Metazoa; phylum Chordata; class Actinopteri; order Salmoniformes; family Salmonidae; genus Oncorhynchus; species Oncorhynchus clarkii. The sequence goes on along the minus strand of NW_027261136.1, from coordinate 498,983 downwards.
GCCTATGGATTATGAAAACAACAACAATAAATGGGAAAATGGGAGAGGAGAAATGACTAGAGACAGTGTTGTTTAACTCACTGACCAGGACCCATGAGTTCTTCTTACCTTTGTTCAGTAGAAAAGTCTTCCTTTCTAAAGGATATAGGAAGTTCCTTAGACTGGTCACTCTTCATGGACACACAGCTGGGAACAGTGGAGGCTGGTCTCTCCTGCTTGATTGGTCTTCAACACAACAGAGACAAACATTACATCTCTCATCTACTCTGAGCTCAGATGGGGAAACATAAGAAGAGTTTCATTCCAAAACGCTATATATTCATCATAAATGTTCAAAAAGTATCTTTAACTTCTGAAATACATTTTGAAATATATATATTTGTTTCACTATCTAATCATTACATTGGGTTGTTCAATGACAGACATGTATTTGTTTATAGTCTATCATTTGTTGGTTTCATTTCAGAGACAAAGGCTTTGTTTTTGCAAAATGCTATATATCTGCCTCACTCTCAGAGAAATCAGTAGTACTGCTAGGTTTTACACAGTAATAATATATATCTGCCTCACTCTCAGAGAAATCAGTAGTACTGCTAGGTTTTACACAGTAATAATATATATCTGCCTCACTCTCAGAGAAATCAGTAGTACTGCTAGGTTTTACACAGTAATAATATATATCTGCCTCACTCTCAGAGAAATCAGTAGTACTGCTAGGTTTTACACAGTAATAATATATATCTGACTCACTCTCAGAGAAATCAGTAGCACTGCTAGGTTTTACACAGTAATAATATATATCTGCCTCACTCTCAGAGAAATCAGTAGTACTGCTAGGTTTTACACAGTAATAATATATATCTGTCTCACTCAGAGTAATCAGTAGTACTGCTAGGTTTTACACAGTAATAATATATATCTGATTCACTCTCAGTGAAATCAGTAGTACTGCTAGGTTTTACACAGTAATAATATATATCTGATTCACTCTCAGTGAAATCAGTAGTACTGCTAGGTTTTACACAGTAATAATATATATCTGCCTCACTCTCAGTGAAATCAGTAGTACTGCTAGGTTTTACACAGTAATAATATATATCTGCCTCACTCTCAGTGAAATCAGTAGTACTGCTAGGTTTTACACAGTAATAATATATATCTGCCTCACTCTCAGTGAAATCAGTAGAACTGCTAGGTTTTACACAGTAATAATATATATCTGCCTCACTCTCAGAGAAATCAGTAGTACTGCTAGGTTTTACACAGTAATAATATATATCTGCCTCACTCTCAGTGAAATCAGTAGAACTGCTAGGTTTTACACAGTAATAATATATATCTGCCTCACTCTCAGAGAAATCAGTAGTACTGCTAGGTTTTACACAGTAATAATATATATCTGCCTCACTCTCAGTGAAATCAGTAGAACTGCTAGGTTTTACACAGTAATAATATATATCTGCCTCACTCTCAGTGAAATCAGTAGTACTGCTAGGTTTTACACAGTAATAATATATATCTGCCTCACTCTCAGAGAAATCAGTAGTACTGCTAGGTTTTACACAGTAATAATATATATCTGCCTCATTCTCAGAGAAATCAGTAGTACTGCTAGGTTTTACACAGTAATAATATATATCTGCCTCATTCTCAGAGAAATCAGTAGTACTGCTAGGTTTTATACAGTAATAATATATATCTGCCTCACTCTCAGAGAAATCAGTAGTACTGCTAGGTTTTACACAGTAATAATATATATCTGCCTCATTCTCAGAGAAATCAGTAGTACTGCTAGGTTTTACACAGTAATAATATATATCTGCCTCACTCTCAGAGAAATCAGTAGTACTGCTAGGTTTTACACAGTAATTATATATATATATGAATGTTTTGGTTCCTAATGGAGAGCTCTTCTTTGTCTACAGGGCTGTTACTTTGGCAGATAATGTCACCCATCTAAATAAATTGTTAATGTTTTAAAATAATGAACTAAATGTATGGTGTTTTTGGTTGATGTCAGTTTCATTGTTTGTTATGCTATCAATGGTTATTTTATGGTTGTAAGTGGTGAATTGAACTAGAAAATGTTGAATAATTACTACTTTAGTAAGGAATTACACATTATTCAGTACTACTGCAGTTGCTACATAATTCCAATAGATGGCAGCATAAGACCACAAAAGACATTTCAGAAGATTAGTTTAGTTTTCTCCCTGGATACACCACCACTCCCCTCACAGGAAAACTCCTGTGTGCTTCTTCCTGTCCCTTTCCACACTGCTAACACAAGAGGGCTTCTTCCTGTCCCTTTCCACACTGCTAACACAAGAGGGCTTCTTCCTGTCCCTTTCCAAACTGCTAACACAAGAGGGCTTCTTCCTGTCCCTTTCCACACTGCTAACACAAGAGGGCTTCTTCCTGTCCCTTTCCACACTGCTAACACAAGAGGGCTTCTTCCTGTCCCTTTCCACACTGCTAACACAAGAGGGCTTCTTCCTGTCCCTTTCCAAACTGCTAACACAAGAGGGCTTCTTCCTGTCCCTTTCCACACTGCTAACACAAGAGGGCTTCTTCCTGTCCCTTTCCACACTGCTAACACAAGAGGGCTTCTTCCTGTCCCTTTCCACACTGCTAACACAAGAGGGCTTCTTCCTGTCCCTTTCCACACTGCTAACACAAGAGGGCTTATTTCTGTCCCTTTCCACACTGCTAACACAAGAGGGCTTCTTCCTGTCCCTTTCCACACTGCTAACACAAGAGGGCTTCTTCCTGTCCCTTTCCACACTGCTAACACAAGAGGGCTTATTTCTGTCCCTTTCCACACTGCTAACACAAGAGGGCTTCTTCCTGTCCCTTTCCACACTGCTAACACAAGAGGGCTTCTTCCTGTCGCTTTCCACACTGCTAACACAAGAGGGCTTCTTCCTGTCCCTTTCCACACTGCTAACACAAGAGGGCTTCTTCCTGTCCCTTTCCACACTGCAAACACAAGAGGGCTTCTTCCTGTCCCTTTCCACACTGCTAACACAAGAGGGCTTCTATCTGTCCCTTTCCACACTGCTAACACAAGAGGGCTTCTTCCTGTCCCTTTCCACACTGCTAACACAAGAGGGCTTCTTCCTGTCCCTTTCCACACTGCTAACACAAGAGGGCTTCTTCCTGTCCCTTTCCACACTGCAAACACAAGAGGGCTTCTTCCTGTCCCTTTCCACACTGCTAACACAAGAGGGCTTCTTCCTGTCCCTTTCCACAATGCTAACACAAGAGGGCTTCTTCCTGTCCCTTTCCACACTGCTAACACAAGAGGGCTTCTTCCTGTCCCTTTCCACACTGCTAACACAAGAGGGCTTCTTCCTGTCCCTTTCCACACTGCTAACACAAGAGGGCTTCTTCCTGTCCCTTTCCACACTGCTAACACAAGAGGGCTTCTTCCTGTCCCTTTCCACACTGCTAACACAAGAGGGCTTCTTCCTGTCCCTTTCCACACTGCTAACACAAGAGGAAGGACTGAAAAAGCATTTAACAGATTACTGTGCTGTAAAATAATGATCATTCATGTTTATTATTACCTGTTTTTATGCTCATGTTTTGAAATTATACTTCATTAATATAATGATTATCAATAAACCTGAACATGAATTCATTCACCTCTGGTCTAGAAAAACACATTTTCCAGGTACATTCATTGTCAAATTCCTCAACCAGCATCGAGCTGCTCTGCCTTCTCTCGCTAGTAGTCAACTCAGCCCTGCTAAAAGGCTGGTGTCGTTACTCTGTCTTCTCTCGCTAGTAGTCAACTCAGCCCTGCTAAAAGGCTGGTGTCGTTACTCTGTCTTCTCTCGCTAGTAGTCAACTCAGCCCTGCTAAAAGCTTGTGTCGTCATTCTGCCTTCTAGAGGGGCATGTTGAGGTTAATTTGCTAACAGCGGGCCTCCCGGGTGGTGCAGTGGTTAAGGGTGCTGTACTGCAGCGCCAGCTGTGCCCTCAGAGACTCTCAGAGACTCTTCGCGCCCAGGCTCTGTCGTAACCGGCCGCGACCAGGAGGTCCGTGGGGCGATGCACAATTGGCATTGGCGTTGTCCGGGTTAGGGAGGGCTTGGTCGGTAGGGATGTCCTTGTCTCATTGCGCACCAGCGCAGCGCAGTGCGCGCTAACCAAGGTTGCCAGGTGCACGGTGTTTCCTCCGACACATTGGTGCGGCTGGCTTCCGGGTTGGATGCGCGCTGTGTTAAGAAGCAGTGTGGCTTGGTTGGGTTGTGTATCGGAGGACGCATGACTTTCAACCTTCGTCTCTCCCGAGCCCGTACGGGAGTTGTAGCGATGAGACAAGATAGTAATTACTAGCTACTAAAACAATTGGAAACCACGAAATTGGGGAGAAAAAGGGGAAAACAAATCAATTAAATTAAATGTAAAAATTTGCTAACAGCTTTTATTGGCGGGCTGGAAGACGCACTCTTGTCTTTTCTATTCTGAGGTTGTTTACTCACAATATCAGATATTAACATGATATTAACATTTTTATAATGAATGTATACTGAGGTTGAGGTTCTGACTAGTGATTATTTACCCGGGGTTCAATACCTGCTATAGTTACTATTTATTTGCTCTCGCAAAAACAGCACAGCCTTAATATGAGATATATAGTTAACTAAAGTAATGAGTGACCATTTTAGAAAATCACAAGACAGTATAGTCTGTAGTTGCATGCTATTTTATGTCCATCATATTGCTGCTTGTAGCCTATAACTGATGCTTCATGGTCCATCATATTGCTGCTTGTAGCCTATAACCTATAACTGATGCTTCATGGTCTTATGCTGCTTGTAGACTATAACTGATGCTTCATGGTCCATCATATTGCTGCTTGTAGCCTATAACTGATGCTTCATGGTCCATCATATTGCTGCTTGTAGACTATAACCTATAACTGATGCTTCATGGTCCATCATATTGCTGCTTGTAGCCTATAACTGATGCTTCATGGTCCATCATATTGCTGCTTGTAGACTATAACTGATGCTTCATGGTCCATCATATTGCTGCTTGTAACCTATAACTGATGCTTCATGGTCCATCATATTGCTGCTTGTAGACTATAACTGATGCTTCATGGTCCATCATATTGCTGCTTGTAGCCTATAACTGATGCTTCATGGTCCATCATATTGCTGCTTGTAGACTATAACTGATGCTTCATGGTCCATCATATTGCTGCTTGTAGCCTATAACTGATGCTTCATGGTCCATCATATTGCTGCTTGTAGACTATAACTGATGCTTCATGGTCCATCATATTGCTGCTTGTAGACTATAACTGATGCTTCATGGTCCATCATATTGCTGTTTGTAGCCTATAACTGATGCTTCATGGTACATCATATTGCTGCTTGTAGACTATAACTGATGCTTCATGGTCCATCATATTGCTGCTTGTAGCCTATAACTGATGCTTCATGGTCCATCATATTGCTGCTTGTAGACTATAACTGATGCTTCATGGTCCATCATATTGCTGCTTGTAGACTATAACCTATAACTGATGCTTCATGGTCCATCATATTGCTGCTTGTAGCCTATAACTGATGCTTCATGGTCCATCATATTGCTGCTTGTAGCCTATAACTGATGCTTCATGGTCCATCATATTGCTGCTTGTAGCCTATAACTGATGCTTCATGGTCCATCATATTGCTGCTTGTAGCCTATAACTGATGCTTCATGGTCCATCATATTGCTGCTTGTAGCCTATAACTGATGCTTCTTGGTCCATCATATTGCTGCTTGTAGCCTATAACTGATGCTTCATGGTCCATCATATTGCTGCTTGTAGACTATAACTGATGCTTCATGGTCCATCATATTGCTGCTTGTAGACTATAACCTATAACTGATGCTTCATGGTCCATCATATTGCTGCTTGTAGACTATAACTGATGCTTCGTGGTCCATCATATTGCTGCTTGTAGACTATAACTGATTCTTCGTGGTCCATCATATTGCTGCTTGTAGCCTATAACTGATTCTTCGTGGTCCATCATATTGCTGCTTGTAGACTATAACTGATGCTTCATGGTCCATCATATTGCTGCTTGTAGACTATAACTGATGCTTCGTGGTCCATCATATTGCTGCTTGTAGCCTGTAACTGATGCTTCATGGTCCATCATATTGCTGCTTGTAGACTATAACCTATAACTGATGCTTCTTGGTCCATCATATTGCTGCTTGTAGACTATAACTGATGCTTCGTGGTCCATCATATTGCTGCTTGTAGACTATAACTGATGCTTCGTGGTCCATCATATTGCTGCTTGTAGCCTATAACTGATGCTTCATGGTCCATCATATTGCTGCTTGTAGACTATAACTGATGCTTCGTGGTCCATCATATTGCTGCTTGTAGCCTATAACTGATGCTTCATGGTCCATCATATTGCTGCTTGTAGCCTGTTACTGATTCTTCGTGGTCTTATGCTGCCATCTATTGGAAATTTTGCAATTAAACGTTATTAATTCACCTACAGACGTTGGTGGGGCAGCTGAGAAATAAAGGGTATTTTTCTGGTTAATTCCTTAGATCTCAAACCTGCCCCACCTTTCACACGCCAATTGCTGGACTTTCACATAGAGGTTACTAGGTCACCCAGTTCAAACTACATATGAAAAATAAAACAGATGTGGCTTGTTGATCAAGTGTTCTGCCTTACAATAATAAATATAATACAATAACAAAACAAAAACAGCAAAATGCTGAGACAGGTTTTGATTAACAAAATATTCAGTGCTATTTAGTACTATAATGGTAGTAGCTGTAACCCTGTTGATAATAAGTAACCTGACGTCAGCGTTCAAGCTTAATGCCGGCAGGTGTCATTGATACAATAGTGGAGCTGCCATTGTGACGCAGAACAATGAGCTGAGAATAGAACGTTCAGAAGGTGAGTTGATTCCACGGAGCTCAATAGAACTAATAGGAGCTGGCAGGGTGACGCAGAACAATGAGCTGGGAATAGAACGTCCAGAAGGTGAGTTGGTTCCACGGAGCTCAATAGAACTAATAGGAGCTGGCAGGGTGACGCAGAACAATGAGCTGGGAATAGAACGTTCAGAAAGTGAGTTGATTCCATGGAGCTCAATACAACTAATAGGAGCTGGCAGGAAGAAGAATAACCTAAAATAAGGACTGTTTTTTAGCGATTACTATATAACATAACGTAATATTATGAAACTGGGCTCCATGGCGGATGCAATGAACTAGTTATCAGAAAAAAAACGTTGTTGTAAATGTCATGTTTCCAGCCTACTTGAGGCGCACCGAAAATAATATTCAAAAGTTTGGTCCTTGGACACAGAGGGGTTAAACACTAAAGTTACCGTCCATCTAGTGAAGAGAGGAGGGGTTAAACACTAAAGTTACCATCCATCTAGTGAAGAGAGGAGGGGTTAAACACTAAAGTTACCATCCATCTAGTGAAGAGAGGAGGGGTTAAACACTAAAGTTACCGTCCATCTAGTGAAGAGAGGAGGGGTTAAACACTAAAGTTACCATCCATCTAGTGAAGAGAGGAGGGGTTAAGAACGGAGCAGAAGAGACATGTTTGTTGTTTGCTGTAACTAATGGTCAAGGTTGTATTATAATGTATGTATTGTAATGCCAGAGTTGATGTGGGCCATCGTTCAAACAAAGAGATGCCTCCCTGACCACCAGTGTGTTTGGAAATAATGAAGATCAATTCAGTGAAGAAGAACCTCTAGAGTTCTGACCAAAGAGCCCTATAAAGGGTTAAATATATACTGTATACTCAGACAGGCTAACCTCCTATAAAGGGTTCTATATATATTCTATATATACTGTATACTCAGACACTTCCTAACCTCCTATAAAGGGTTCTATATATATTCTATATATACTGTATACTCAGACACTTCCTAACCTCCTATAAAGGGTTCTATATATATTCTATATATACTGTATACTCAGACACTACCTAACCTCCTATAAAGGGTTCTATATATATTCTATATATACTGTATACTCAGACACTTCCTAACCTCCTATAAAGGGTTCTATATATATTCTATATCAAATCAAATCAAATCAAATCAAATCAAATCAAATCAAATTTTATTTTTCACATACACATGGTTAGCAGATGTTAATGCGAGTGTAGCGAAATGCTTGTGCTTCTAGTTCCGACAATGCAGTAATAACAAGTAATCTAACTAACAATTCCAAAACTACTGTCTTGTACACAGTGTAAGGGGATAAAGAATATGTACATAAGGATATATGAATGAGTGATGGTACAGAGCAGCATAGGCAAGATACAGTAGATGGTATCGGGTACAGTATGTACAAATGAGATGAGTATGTAAACAAAGTGGCATAGTATAGTATAAAGTGGCTAGTGATACATGTATTACATAAGGATACCGTCGATGATATAGAGTACAGTATATACGTATGCATATGAGATGAATAATGTAGGGTAAGTAACATTTATATAAGGTAGCATTGTTTAAAGTGGCTAGTGATATATTTACATCATTTCCCATCAATTCCCATTATTAAAGTGGCTGGAGTTGAGTCAGTGTCAGTGTGTTGGCAGCAGCCACTCAGTGTTAGTGGTGGCTGTTTAACAGTCTGATGGCCTTGAGATAGAAGCTGTTTTTCAGTCTCTCGGTCCCAGCTTTGATGCACCTGTACTGACCTCGCCTTCTGGATGATAGCGGGGTGAACAGGCAGTGGCTCGGGTGGTTGATGTCCTTGATGATCTTTATGGCCTTCCTGTGACATCGGGTGGTGTAGGTGTCCTGGAGGGCAGGTAGTTTGCCCCCGGTGATGCGTTGTGCAGACCTCACTACCCTCTGGAGAGCCTTACGGTTGAGGGCGGTGCAGTTGCCATACCAGGCGGTGATACAGCCCGCCAGGATGCTCTCGATTGTGCATCTGTAGAAGTTTGTGAGTGCTTTTGGTGACAAGCCGAATTTCTTCAGCCTCCTGAGGTTGAAGAGGCGCTGCTGCGCCTTCTTCACGATGCTGTCTGTGTGAGTGGACCAATTCAGTTTGTCTGTGATGTGTATGCCGAGGAACTTAAAACTTGCTACCCTCTCCACTACTGTTCCATCGATGTGGATAGGGGGGTGTTCCCTCTGCTGTTTCCTGAAGTCCACAATCATCTCCTTAGTTTTGTTGACGTTGAGTGTGAGGTTGTTTTCCTGACACCACACTCCGAGGGCCCTCACCTCCTCCCTGTAGGCCGTCTCATCGTTGTTGGTAATCAAGCCTACCACTGTTGTGTCGTCCGCAAACTATATATATACTGTATACTCAGACACTTCCTAACCTCCTATAAAGGGTTAAATATATACTGTATACTCAGACACTTCCTAACCTCCTATAAAGGATTCTATATATACTGTATACTCAGACACTTCCTAACCTCCTATAAAGGGTTCTATATATATTATATATATACTGTATACTCAGACACTTCCTAACCTCCTATAAAGGGTTCTATATATACTGTATACTCAGACACTTCCTAACCTCCTATAAAGGGTTCTATATATTTTCTATATATACTGTATACTCAGACACTTCCTAACCTCCTATAAAGGGTTCTATATATATTCTATATATACTGTATACTCAGACACTTCCTAACCTCCTATAAAGGGTTCTATATATTTTCTATATATACTGTATACTCAGACACTTCCTAACCTCCTATAAAGGGTTCTATATATATTCTATATATACTGTATACTCAGACACTTCCTAACCTCCTATAAAGGGTTCTATATAGAACTTTAGTGGTTCTGTATATTTAGCAAGATAGAATCCTTTTTGGTTTAAACAGGATTGAAGTGTGTTGATATAACGTTAATATTGTCAAAATTAATCTTGGGGCGGCAGGGTAGACTAGTAACCGAAGATTGCAAGTTCAAACCCCCGAGCTGACAAGGTTCAAATCTGTCGTTCTGCCCCTGAACAGGCAATTAACCCACTGTTCCTTGGCCGTCATTGAAAATAATAATTTGTTCTTAACTGACTTAAATAAAGGTTAAATAAAAAATGTAAAATAAAAAAAAAGAATAGGTCACAACATAAATGTTATGATGACATATTAGGCAATAATTAATAGTAGGCTAAATGATTGTGTCATGAAAAAAATCTATAGATAATTTCTGATGAAAAATAACAAATGTGAAAAAATTGTGGACGTTTTAGAAACAAACTCTTTAATAATTCTTAAACAACATTGTCATCTCACCTCTTAGCTTTGGTGTCATGTTCCCGAGAGAGACTCATTTTAGAGGCAGGGCCCCCCTCCTCTCTCTCCCAAGAGAGACTCATTTTAGAGCACTGATCCCTAAACAGAGATCCAACATGTTGGTTGTGGTTAACACAGTGACAACTAAACAGAGATCCAACATGTTGGTTGTGGTTAACAAAGTGACAACTAAACAGAGATCCAACATGTTGGTTGTGGTTAACACAGTGACAACTAAACAGAGATCCAGCATGTTGGTTGTGGTTAACACAGTGACAACTAAACAGAGATCCAACATGTTGGTTGTGGTTAACACAGTGACAACTAAACAGAGATCCAACATGTTGGTTGTGGTTAACACATTGACAACTAAACAGAGATCCAACATGTTGGTTGTGGTTAACACAGTGACAACTAAACAGAGATCCAACATGTTGGTTGTGGTTAACACAGTGACAACTAAACAGAGATCCAACATGTTGGTTGTGGTTAACACAGTGACAACTAAACAGAGATCCAACATGTTGGTTGTGGTTAACACAGTGACAACTAAACAGAGATCCAACATGTTGGTTGTGGTTAACACAGTAACAACTAAACAGAGATCCAACATGTTGGTTGTGGTTAACACAGTAACAACTAAACAGAGATCCAACATGTTGGTTGTGGTTAACACAGTGACAACTAAACAGAGATCCAACATGTTGGTTGTGGTTAACACAGTGACAACTAAACAGAGATCCAACATGTTGGTTGTGGTTAACACAATAATTATTGAAGGTCATATGTTCTCTTTTATTAATTATCTCTTATAAATAAAGCATTTACTAACAGACACATCCAAACAGTCAGGTGATTTAATGCATCACATGAACATGTAGTTGTGACTGATATTTTTCACATTTTCTCCATGTAGTGGAACTAATAATAACAATATTAATAATTATAATGTCTCACCTTCTCTTTTAATAATTTATCTCATTTCAGTGTGTTGCTTTGTTCAACAGGTATGATATTATGATGCTGTTCCTGAATTCAGTTCATAATATTAATGTTAAGAAAAGTATGTTCAGTGGTTTCATACCAAATTACACAGGAAGCAGGAGCTCATTGGAATTTAGAAAACAACAAATGTTCTGATATTCTGAAAGACGACTTACAATTTATACATAAAAAATATACAAATTGTACAATAACCGCGATATAACGAATATATGAACAACATGTTATAATGTGACTTGACTACACCCAGTTAGCTATATGAACAACATGTTTTAATGTGACTTGACTACACCCAGTTAGCTATATGAACAACATGTTATAATGTGACTTGACTACACCCAGTTAGCTATATGAACAACATGTTATAATGTGACTTGACTACACCCAGTTAGCTATATGAACAACATGTTATAATGTGACTTGACTACACCCAGTTAGCTATATGAACAATATGTTATAATGTGACTTGACTACACCCATTTAGCTATATGAACAACATGTTATAATGTGACTTGACTACACCCAGTTAGCTATATGAACAACATGTTATAATGTGACTTGACTACACCCAGTTAGCTATATGAACAACATGTTATAGTGTGACTTGACTACACCCAGTTAGCTATATGAACAACATGTTATAATGTGACTTGACTCCACCCAGTTAGCTATATGAACAACATGTTATAATGTGACTTGACTACACCCAGTTAGCTATATGAACAACATGTTTTAATGTGACTTGACTACACCCAGTTAGCTATATGAACAACATGTTATAATGTGACTTGACTACACCCAGTTAGCTATATGAACAACATGTTATAATGTGACTTGACTACACCCAGTTAGCTATATGAACAACATGTTATAATGTGACTTGACTACACCCAGTTAGCTATATGAACAACATGTTATAATGTGACTTGACTACACCCAGTTAGCTATATGAACAACATGTTATAATGTGACTTGACTACACCCAGTTAGCTATATGAACAACATGTTATAATGTGACTTGACTACACCCAGTTAGCTATATGAACAACATGTTATAATGTGACTTGACTACACCCAGTTAGCTATATGAACAACATGTTATAATGTGACTTGACTACACCCAGTTAGCTATATGAACAACATGTTATAATGTGACTTGACTACACCCAGTTAGCTATATGAACAACATGTTATAATGTGTCTTGACTACACCCAGTTAGCTATATGAACAACATGTTATAATGTGACTTGACTACACCCAGTTAGCTATATGAACAACATGTTATAATGTGACTTGACTACACCCAGTTAGCTATATGAACAACATGTTATAATGTGACTTGACTACACCCAGTTAGCTATATGAACAACATGTTATAATGTGACTTGACTACACCCAGTTAGCTATATGAACAACATGTTATAATGTGACTTGACTACACCCAGTTAGCTATATGAACAACATGTTATAATGTGACTTGACTACACCCAGTTAGCTATATGAACAACATGTTATAATGTGACTTGACTACACCCAGTTAGCTATATGAACAACATGTTATAATGTGACTTGACTACACCCAGTTAGCTATATGAACAACATGTTATAATGTGTCTTGACTACACCCAGTTAGCTATATGAACAACATGTTACAATGTGACTTGACTACACCCAGTTAGCTATATGAACAACATGTTATAATGTGAATTGACTACACCCAGTTAGCTATATGAACAACATGTTATAATGTGACTTGACTACACCCAGTTAGCTATATGAACAACATGTTATAATGTGTCTTGACTACACCCATTTAGCTATATAAACAACATGTTATAATGTGAATTGACTACACCCAGTTAGCTATATGAACAACATGTTACAATGTGTCTTGACTACACCCAGTTAGCTATATGAACAACATGTTGTAATGTGAATTGACTACACCCAGTTAGCTATATGAACAACATGTTATAATGTGACTTGACTACACCCAGTTAGCTATATGAACAACATGTTATAATGTGACTTGACTACACCCAGTTAGCTATATGAACAACATGTTTTAATGTGACTTGACTACACCCAGTTAGCTATATGAACAACATGTTATAATGTGACTTGACTACACCCAGTTAGCTATATGAACAACATGTTATAATGTGACTTGACTACACCCAGTTAGCTATATGAACAACATGTTATAATGTGTCTTGACTACACCCAGTTAGCTATATGAACAACATGTTATAATGTGACTTGACTACACCCAGTTAGCTATATGAACAACATGTTATAATGTGACTTGACTACACCCAGTTAGCTATATGAACAACATGTTATAATGTGACTTGACTACACCCAGTTAGCTATATGAACAACATGTTATAATGTGACTTGACTACACCCAGTTAGCTATATGAACAACATGTTATAATGTGACTTGACTACACCCAGTTAGCTATATGAACAACATGTTATAATGTGACTTGACTACACCCAGTTAGCTATATGAACAACATGTTATAATGTGACTTGACTACACCCAGTTAGCTATATGAACAACATGTTATAATGTGACTTGACTACACCCAGTTAGCTATATGAACAACATGTTATAATGTGTCTTGACTACACCCAGTTAGCTATATGAACAACATGTTACAATGTGACTTGACTACACCCAGTTAGCTATATGAACAACATGTTATAATGTGAATTGACTACACCCAGTTAGCTATATGAACAACATGTTATAATGTGACTTGACTACACCCAGTTAGCTATATGAACAACATGTTATAATGTGTCTTGACTACACCCATTTAGCTATATAAACAACATGTTATAATGTGAATTGACTACACCCAGTTAGCTATATGAACAACATGTTACAATGTGTCTTGACTACACCCAGTTAGCTATATGAACAACATGTTGTAATGTGAATTGACTACACCCAGTTAGCTATATGAACAACATGTTATAATGTGACTTGACTACACCCAGTTAGCTATATGAACAACATGTTATAATGTGACTTGACTACACCCAGTTAGCTATATGAACAACATGTTTTAATGTGACTTGACTACACCCAGTTAGCTATATGAACAACATGTTATAATGTGACTTGACTACACCCAGTTAGCTATATGAACAACATGTTATAATGTGACTTGACTACACCCAGTTAGCTATATGAACAACATGTTATAATGTGACTTGACTACACCCAGTTAGCTATATGAACAACATGTTATAATGTGACTTGACTACACCCAGTTAGCTATATGAACAACATGTTATAATGTGACTTGACTACACCCAGTTAGCTATATGAACAACATGTTATAATGTGACTTGACTACACCCAGTTAGCTATATGAACAACATGTTATAATGTGACTTGACTACACCCAGTTAGCTATATGAACAACATGTTTTAATGTGACTTGACTCCACCCAGTTAGCTATATGAACAACATGTTATAATGTGACTTGACTACACCCAGTTAGCTATATGAACAACATGTTATAATGTGACTTGACTACACCCAGTTAGCTATATGAACAACATGTTATAATGTGACTTGACTACACCCAGTTAGCTATATGAACAACATGTTATAATGTGACTTGACTACACCCAGTTAGCTATATGAACAACATGTTATAATGTGACTTGACTACACCCAGTTAGCTATATGAACAACATGTTATAATGTGACTTGACTACACCCAGTTAGCTATATGAACAACATGTTATAATGTGACTTGACTACACCCAGTTAGCTATATGAACAACATGTTATAATGTGACTTGACTACACCCAGTTAGCTATATGAACAACATGTTATAATGTGACTTGCCTACACCCAGTTAGCTATATGAACAACATGTTATAATGTGACTTGACTACACCCAGTTAGCTATATGAACAACATGTTATAATGTGACTTGACTACACCCAGTTAGCTATATGAACAACATGTTATAATGTGACTTGACTACACCCAGTTAGCTATATGAACAACATGTTATAATGTGACTTGACTACACCCAGTTAGCTATATGAACAACATGTTATAATGTAACTTGACTACACCCAGTTAGCTATATGAACAACATGTTATAATGTGACTTGACTACACCCAGTTAGCTATATGAACAACATGTTATAATGTGACTTGACTACCCCCAGTTAGCTATATGAACAACATGTTATAATGTGACTTGCCTACACCCAGTTAGCTATATGAACAACATGTTATAATGTGACTTGACTACACCCAGTTAGCTATATGAACAACATGTTATAATGTGACTTGACTACACCCAGTTAGCTATATGAACAACATGTTATAATGTGACTTGACTACACCCAGTTAGCTATATGAACAACATGTTACAATGTGACTTGACTACACCCAGTTAGCTATATGAACAACATGTTATAATGTGACTTGACTACACCCAGTTAGCTATATGAACAACATGTTATAATGTGACTTGTCTACACCCAGTTAGCTATATGAACAACATGTTATAATGTGACTTGACTACACCCAGTTAGCTATATGAACAACATGTTATAATGTGACTTGACTACACCCAGTTAGCTATATGAACAACATGTTATAATGTGACTTGTCTACACCCAGTTAGCTATATGAACAACATGTTATAATGTGACTTGACTACACCCAGTTAGCTATATGAACAACATGTTATAATGTGACTTGTCTACACCCAGTTAGCTATATGAACAACATGTTTTAATGTGACTTGACTCCACCCAGTTAGCTATATGAACAACATGTTATAATGTGACTTGACTACACCCAGTTAGCTATATGAAAAACATGTTTAATGTGACTTGACTACACCCAGTTAGCTATATGAACAACATGTTATAATGTGACTTGACTACACCCAGTTAGCTATATGAACAACATGTTATAATGTGACTTGCCTACACCCAGTTAGCTATATGAACACCATGTTATAATGTGACTTGACTACACCCAGTTAGCGATATGAACAACATGTTATAATGTGACTTGACTACACCCAGTTAGCTATATGAACAACATGTTATAATGTGACTTGACTACACCCAGTTAGCTATATGAACAACATGTTATAATGTGACTTGACTACACCCAGTTAGCTATATGAACAACATGTTATAATGTGACTTGACTACACCCAGTTAGCTATATGAACAACATGTTATAATGTGACTTGACTACACCCAGTTAGCTATATGAACAACATGTTATAATGTAACTTGACTACACCCAGTTAGCTATATGAACAACATGTTATAATGTGACTTGACTACACCCAGTTAGCTATATGAACAACATGTTATAATGTGACTTGACTACACCCAGTTAGCTATATGAACAACATGTTATAATGTGACTTGACTACACCCAGTTAGCTATATGAACAACATGTTATAATGTGACTTGTCTACACCCAGTTAGCTATATGAACAACATGTTATAATGTGACTTGACTACACCCAGTTAGCTATATGAACAACATGTTATAATGTGACTTGTCTACACCCAGTTAGCTATATGAACAACATGTTATAATGTGACTTGACTACACCCAGTTAGCTATATGAACAACATGTTATAATGTGACTTGACTACACCCAGTTAGCGCCATTTTGTATGATTGGACTGTCACGTAGCTGTCCCAGGTGAAATGGACTGTTACATCTGAGTGTTTTACTGTCATTCACTATACTAAAATAACACCAGACATTTAGTCTCTACACACTTCATAATAATCCCTGGGAAGAGTCTTACCTTGTAGCCTGAATTCACAACCAGAACATGTCAAGTCATTGAGATATTTTCCGTTGTGCTGAGAGAGAACCTTCCTGATGACAAGTGTCTCTGTATCTATATTCTAGGTACAGTTGATATTTGGATGCAATAATATCTGGTCAAAGTCTAGTGACACAACACCATAGTATATCATAACCATAACAGCAGTTTAACCTTTGGCCAGTAAAGGCCATGGCATATTATAGCATGTAGAATCATTATGATGATCCAGGTTCATACTATAACATGTAGAATCATTATGATGATCCAGGTTCATACTATAACATGTAGAATCATTATGATGATCCAGGTTCATACTATAACATGTAGAATCATTATGATGGATCCAGGTTCATACTATAACATGTAGAATCATTATGATGATCCAGGTTCATACTATAACATGTAGAATCATTATGATGATCCAGGTTCAACATATCTCTAACTGTGAAGGATACAATGGGGTCCCAAATTATTGACCCTGATAAAGATTTGTAAAAATGACTGTATAAAATAAATAATTCCAAGACTGAGCTATATTGTATGCTCAAACAAAATGGTGAAATTAAACGATTTTCTACTAATACAATATGGCTCAGAGAAAGAGATTGTGTTTAACAAGTAATACTTTTTCTCTCTAAAGGTTCGGGGTCAAAATTGACACCCCTTTCAATACCTCACCTTGTGTGGATAACAGCACAGA
Source organism: Oncorhynchus clarkii lewisi (assembly GCF_045791955.1). NCBI lineage: Eukaryota > Metazoa > Chordata > Actinopteri > Salmoniformes > Salmonidae > Oncorhynchus > Oncorhynchus clarkii. Next base: position 481,148 of record NW_027261136.1, on the reverse strand, counting down.
GCCTTTTTCTAAAAGGTTTTATGAGTTGGAGAACACATTGGGAGTGATCTTAGACCATTCCTCCATACAGAATCCTTCTCTCTCTCTCTCTCTCTCTCTCTCTCTCTCTCTCTCTCTCAACAACAAGACGGTAAGAACCCCCACTGAGCAGCACATCGTCTCGTCTTCCCCTCAGCCTCCCCCCAGCCAGTAACCACATTGGCTCCAGGTCCACTGGAACAACAACAGAACCCCTGGAATACAGCCTCAGCTCAAATCCAGGCCCCACGACAGTTGATTTCTCTGCCCACCACTTCAGCACCAGTTTCTTTCTCATCCTCGTTGGAGGACTTCCCTCCTTTACCCAAGTTCTCTCCTCTAGTTAAGCATCAGGCTTCTCAAAAGCCTTCTCAAAAGCCTATAGTCTTGGGAGACTCAAATGTTAATAGAATCCCTCCATTTCATAACCCAAACATACAAGTGGACAGTTACCCTGGAGCAACATTTGAACATTTCACAAAGGTTCTGGAGAAAACAGAGGTTCATTTAGACACCAGCATAGTGGCTCTCTCGGTGGGCATAAACAATATGGATAATGACCCATACAAAACATCAATCAAACAGATTGCATCAATGCACAAGGAAGCAAGAGTCACTTTCCCAAATGCAATTATTTACATCCCCATTATTAACCACTCACACCTCCTTTCACCAGATCGAAAACGAAACCTCAGTCATTAATGGTTACATCACCACACATGGCCCATTTCTCTTGGAGATACCCCATGATGAATTCCACACAACAACAGACCTGATACACTGGACAACAACCACAGCAGACCTCATTTTTAAGAATTGGTGTGAGCAGCTAAATTTAGACTAGGCTCTACCCACAATTTGGACCCACCTAGCCACACCACACCCTTCTTTCCCCCCCCCAACCCCCTGTACTCTCTCCCCCCTTTCCTCCCCCAGTTGCTTTCTTAGATTACTCAGCAGAGGGGGTAGTTGACCCCCTCTCATCAAACATCATGAATTTATCCAAGTCTTTTCAACTCAGCACAGACCCAACTTTTGGAGAGGGGGTTGTCTTTCATTCCCCGCCCTGGTAAATTTGACTGGGAGGAACTTCATAGGGACACACATAAATATCATAGACGACTTAAACTTCTAGACTACTTTGACTATCAGACGAATGACGACCATTTACCATTCACCCTTCCTTCAATCTGGGAACCCAAACTGTCCCAGATAGATAGGAGGGTAAAGAACCTAATCAGAACCGACCAAGACACCCTTCACAACTATCACACCCAGGCAGATAGAGAGGACAACATCACCCGCATCGAAAGACAAGCCATAAAATAACTTATAAACAACCCTCACATAATATTGAAACCGGCAGATAAGCGATCTAAAACAGTGATCCTAGATAAACATCAATACACATACGAGGCAAATAGACAGTTATCCAACACCAAGTATTATGTACCAATAGGAAACAGCCTACAACCACAGACCCAGACTACATTACGTAGAATCATACAAACACTTTATGATAAACGGCACATCACGAAAAAACAACCAGACTTTCTATTTGGACCAGACACTCCACCACCTAGACTGTTTTACCTGATTTGCAACATTCATAAAGAACCAGAAACCTGGACTATTCCCCATGAAGTTCCTCCTGGCAGGACAATCGTAGGAGACTGTAATAGAGAATAATACAACATAGCCCACTATCTATATAGATCATTATATCAACCCTCTCTCCACTAGACACCCCAGCTACCTCAGAGACACTTTCTTGAGAAGATCAAGCCCATAGTAGTTCCCTCCCAAACATATATATTCACTATAGACATTGATAGCTTATACACTAACATAAATACAGCAACAGGAGTACAGACGGTCAGAAATATTTTCCATGCTCACCCAGATAGCAATAGACCAGACAATGAAATACTACAATTATTAGAAATCAGCCTCACACACAATGACTTTATATTCAATGATAAGCACTACTTACAGGTGGAGGGAACAGCTATGGGCAAGAAATTTGCCCCGGCATATGCAAACATTTACATGGCTGAATGGGAGAGAGAGGCATTGGCCAAGTGCCCACATCAACCTACATTCTATTACAGACTTCTAGACGACATTATAGGAGCCTGGCCTCATGATATCCAACTATTCACTGAATTCATTAGCATTCTCAACAGTCACCACCCATCCATTAAGGTTAAATACATAATAGATCCATGTGAAGTACACTTCTTGGTTACTACAGTTTTCTTTAATCACATAAATCAGTCTCAAAAAAGAATATTCACTAAAGTTTATTTCAAACCAGCAGATACACATATTTTACTCCACAAACAGTTATCACCTGTTACAGGAATTACATTCCTATTTGTTTTACTACCCAATTAAAATTAAACACTCTGTCAATTCCTAAGAATTTGTAAGACTCTTATTTGCATGAAATGGACAGAGACCAGTCTCAAAATCTATCAGCAGCGTTTATTCTCGAGAGTACTGAACATGATACAGTTTACCACAGATTATAAACTGAAAATGACGTCATTGGTTTTTGTACTACCCCGTCTCATCTCCGCTCCAGTACAATGGCTGTATGGTTCTCAAGACTTAGATCATTTATGATCCGAGCCAAGGTCTGCCTGTATAGATAAGCATTCTAGCCAGTCTGGCTATAAATTCATTCATTTCTACCAAGGAACAGACAGTCAATGTTCTAATTCTTGATTATATTTACATACATTATAGTCAGTACTAGGGTTAAAAAAAAAATCATACATCTATACAGTAACATAATAGTATTCTGATTAGTCAGTCCTGATTGAAATGTATACATAATTAGTCATTATTGATAATAAATCCCTTAACAAGAATACAAGGTGTAGGATACAATACATTACCATTATATCAGGCATAGAATACAATACATTACCATTATATCAGGTATAGAATACAATACATTACCATTCTATCAGGTATAGAATACAATACATTACCATTATATCAGGTATAGAATACAATACATTACCATTCTATCAGGTGTAGAATACAATACATTACCATTATATCAGGTATAGAATACAATACATTACCATTATATCAGGTATAGAATACAATACATTACCATTATATCAGGTATAGAATACAATACATTACCATTATATCAGGTATAGAATACAATACATTACCATTATATCAGGTGTAGAATACAATACATTGCCATTATATCAGGTATAGAATACAATACATTACCATTATATCAGGTATAGAATACAATACATTACCATTATATCAGGTATAGAATACAATACATTACCATTATATCAGGTATAGAATACAATACATTACCATTATATCAGGTATATAATACAATACATTACCATTATATCAGGCATAGAATACAATACATTACCATTATATCAGGCATAGAATACAATACATTACCATTATATCAGGTATAGAATACAATACATTACCATTCTATCAGGTATAGAATACAGTACATTACCATTATATCAGGTGGTAGAATACAATACATTACCATTATATCAGGTGTAGAATACAATACATTACCATTATATCAGGTATAGAATACAATACATTACCATTCTATCAGGTGTAGAATACAATACATTACCATTATATCAGGTATAGAATACAATACATTACCATTATATCAGGTATAGAATACAATACATTACCATTCTATCAGGTATAGAATACAATACATTACCATTATATTAGGTACAGAATATAATACAATACCATTCTATCAGGTATAGAATACAATACATTACCATTCTATCAGGTATAAAATCAATACATTACCATTCTATCAGGTATAGAATACAATACATTACCATTATATTAGGTACAGAATATAATACAATACCATTCTATCAGGTATAGAATACAATACATTACCATTCTATCAGGTATAAAATCAATACATTACCATTCTATCAGGTATAGAATACAGTACATTACCATTATAGCAGGTGGTAGAATGAAAGGAGCGATGACTTATATATCAGAAGACAGGGATATGAACTCTGTTAGAAGAGTGGAGACTGTGGTGAAGTCCAGAGTTAGGGAGGTTAGTTACAGCAGAATCTAAGGGAAGAACAGGAGACAGTGGTGAAGTCCAGAATTAGGGAGGTTAGTTACAGCAGAATCTAAGGGAAGAACAGGAGACAGTGGAGAAGTCCAGAGTTAGGGAGGTTAGTTAGAACAGAATCTAAGGGAAGAACAGGAGACAGTGGAGAAGTCCAGAGTTAGGGAGGTTAGTTAGAACAGAATCTAAGGGAAGAACAGGAGACTGTGGTGAAGTCCAGAGTTAGGGAGGTTAGTTACAGCAGAATCTAAGGGAAGAACAGGGAAGGACAGGGAAGGGAAGAAACGTTATGACATTGATGTTATGATGCAATAAACAGGTAAAATAGGAGAGAATGTTAGATGTTCTGTAAACAGTAACAACAAATTACCTCTATTTGACCTGAACCTAGTTATTATAGATGTTTTGTAAACAGTAACAACACATGACCTCTATCTGACCTGAACCTAGTTATGTTAGATGTTCTGTAAACAGTAACAACACATGACCTCTATCTGACCTGAACCTAGTTATGTTAGATGTTCTGTAAACAGTAACAACACATGACCTCTATCTGACCGGAACCTAGTTATTATAGATGTTTTGTAAACAGTAACAACACATGACCTCTATCTGACCTGAACCTAGTTATTATAGATGTTCTGTACACAGTAACAACACATGACCTCTATCTGACCTGAACCTAGTTATGTTAGATGTTCTGTAAACAGTAACAACACATGACCTCTATCTGACCTGAACCTAGTTGTTATAGATGTTCTGTAAACAGTAACAACACATGACCTCTATCTGACCTGAAGCTAGTTATGTTAGATGTTCTGTAAACAGTAACAACACATGACCTCTATCTGACCTGAACCTAGTTATTATAGATGTTCTGTAAACAGTAACAACACATGACCTCTATCTGACCTGAACCTAGTTATTATAGATGTTCTGTAAACAGTAACAACATATAACACCTCTATTTGACCTGCACCTTGTTATTTTCAATTAAGTTCAGTCAGTTTAGTCATTTCCATCGTCAAATTTATAAATTAGTGAATTTTGTAAAAGTTGCTGTAAATTACACAAAACCACAAAGCAAGAGATTTGAAATACATGTTTTATTTTTTATTCATAAAGGGGCAGAGAGAATATTTAAACAGATGGAAGCCATGCTCCTGCTAAGTAGGCTTCTATGCCAGAGTTTAAGTTATGTAAGTCAGGAAAAACAAATATTAAAGTTATTTTTTGGATTCTTCCATTTGACCTACTGTATCTTGATGTGGTTTGTTCATTTAGTTGTGTTTTTGTTGGTTTCATTGCAGCGGCAGAAAATGTCAGAGCACCTGGTCCCCCTAACTACCATCTCCTAAAGCACAGTCCTGTCACTATACCTGTGAAAGATCTCTCTTATTCACCTGGTCCACCTAACTACCATCTCCTAAAGCACAGTCCTGTCACTATACCTGTGAAGGATCTCTCTCATTCACCTGGTCCACCTACCTACCATCTCCTAAAGCACAGTCCTGTCACTATACCTGTGAAGGATCTCTCTCATTCACCTGGTCCACCTACCTACCATCTCCTAAAGCACAGTACTGTCACTATACCTGTGAAGGATCTCTCTCATTCACCTGGTCCACCTACCTACCATCTCCTATAGCACAGTCCTGTCACTATACCTGTGAAGGATCTCTTGAAAACGAAATTGTCTCCAAAATATTGTTATATATTATCAAGCTGATGGTACAGTCATATAACCCCGACATCTACAAAAAGCTCAGTGACTCATTCATTCATGGCTTTGGATCAAAATAAATAAGTACCTAGGGTCCTTTTTTCAGAATTTCCGCCTGACCAAAGTGTCCAAAGTGAACTGCCTGTTACTCAGGCCCAGAAGCCAGGATATGCATATAATTGGTAGCATTGGATAGAAAACACTTTGAAGTTTTAATTTGTTTTAAATCATGTCTGAGATTATAACATAATTGATATGGCGGAACAATATCAGTCTTTTGGCACGCGAGGAAGAGGGAGCGCACTTACTAATTTCACTTTCTTATTGAACATACTACTTTCCATATGAAATATTATAGTTTATTTACTTTTTAGGGTACCTGAGGATTAGATAGAAACATCGTTTGACTTGTTTGGACGAAGTTTAGCAGTAGCTTTTTGGATTCCTTTGTCTGCATGTTGAACGAGTGGATTACTGAAATGGATGGCGCTAACTAAACTGACTTTTTGGGATATAAAGAAAGATTTTATCTAACAAAACGACCATTCATGTTGTAGCTGGGACCCTTGGGATTGCAAACAGAGGAAGATTTTCAAAAGTAAGTGATTCATTTAATCGCTATTTATGAATTTGTGAAGCCTGTGCTGGTTGACAAATATGTTGATGTGGGGCGCCATCCTCGGACAATCGCATGGTATGCTTTCGCTGTAAAGCCTATTGTAAATTGGACAACGTTGTTAGATTAACACGAATTTGAGCTTTTAAATGATATAAGATACTTGTATGATCATGAATGTTTAATATTACAATTATTTATTTGAATTGCACGCCCTCCTGCCTCCCGAGTGGCGCAGCAGTCTAAGACACTACATCACAGTGCAAAATGCGTTGCTACACATGCAGGTTTGATACCTGTGCCGGCCGCCACCGGGAGACTCATATGTAATTATTGACGGTCACGTCATTGAACAATTTTTTGTTGTTGTTGATATACTGTAGGCCTACCGTAGGCGACATGAGTCTCACTAGTATTGAGTAATGTGCTGTTGACAACATTCAGTGAAATTGGAGGGCGCGCAATTCAAAAAAATAATCGTAATATTAAAAGTGGCAAAGGTCTTATTTATTTATAGAGCATATTGAAGTTAGAAGCAATAGGATTTGAAGCAATAGCCTAAAACAAAGGAAAACAACCTTCAATCATGACTCATCATCCTTCTCTACAGGGAGAAATGGAAGCTCATCCAGAGTACGCAGCTCATCAGTCCCATCGTCCTCTGAAAGGAGCATTAAACATGACAGCTACTGAGATCTTATTAGTGTTCTTATTAGGAGGCACAGCCTTATAATAATAATATATAGTTAATAATAATCAGCCACCGCTACAACCCCAACTTCCAAACAGGGATTTAATAATAATCAGGCAAACCAAGCATAAAACACATGCTGCAGCCCAGCCACAGCTGCAACCCCAACTTCCAAACAGGGATTCCAACCAAGTTGCAAGCATCCACTCTGGTTTTGGGGGATTTTTCTAAGCCGCAGTGGCAATGTATTCTGCAAGATCAGTCACATTAGAAGAGTGATCTGGGAGAACAAAAATACAACATTCATCCCCAATGATTGCACAAGTGCCCCCTTGACCTACCAGAAGATAGTCAAGAGCCTCTCTGTTTTGCAGAGATAACTTAAGCAATTTTTTTAGTTCCCCATTCAATTGTTCCAGGGAATTTCTACTTGCATTGCCAATGTTCTCTATGTGTCTAGAGATGTCATGAATTTGGTCTAGGGCACATACAACTCCATACCCAGAGAAAAACACACCAAAGAACCTGGAGGCAGGTGTCTGAGCGTGAGTGACGTCATCTAGAGACCTCTTATCGCTCCTCATTCCAGGAAGTTTGTAGTCTCTAAACAGAGCCATCAGATCCCTCTGATTATTTGGAACGGTTCTCATAGCTGTCACCACAAACCCAACAGTACAAGTACCTCCCCAGTTCGAGGGCAGGCTATAGTAAGCCATCTTACCACACAGCCAATAGGTGCCATTTGGGGCTCCTCTCAGAGTTGTGCTATGTTTGTCAACCCACATTTTAAAAGGTTCCTTATCTGCCTGACCATTCTCCTGTATTACTGTTAAATTGCAAGCATTTGATCCATTAAGATTCATAGTACAATTACATTTCAATTCACCCAAATGGTGATCTCCATATCCTCTAATACACCAAGGGGCAGTCATCACCCCAGACACTGAAATGGGCGGGATTGAGACATTACCAGGCCTCAAGTAATAGGATATATTGGGTTGATTATATACCTTAACATTGTTGGTCATAGTATAAAAAGGTATTTTTCCTGCCAATGATATAGTAAAGTTCACTCCTATTGGGACTCCCATAAGGGGCAAGCCTGCCCCTACCTTAACCGGACCCATCCCACACACCCAACAGTCCTTTTCTTTGGAGGGCAGGTTGGCAACCATTTCTGCTCTAGATAAGAACAAATTGTCCTCATGTTTGTGAGGTTCCAACAGGGCTGTCCTTCTACGTTGACCATCTACTTCTGGGCCATTACTAGAGGCCTGCATTGGTCCCTTTGGCTCAGGACTCCTTCTGTCATCACCATCTACTTCTGGGCCACTACTACAGGCCTGCGTTCGTGCTTTTGGCTCAGGACTCCATCTGTCATGACCATCTACTTCTGGGCCACTACTACAGGCCTGCGTTGGTTCCTTTGGCTTGGGACTTATCTCACCCTCTGTAGGACAACCTACTGTTCCTATTAGCACTCCTGTGCTAACGCAGAGGAGGGCCACACTGCACCACCGGACCTGGTGAGACCCCATCTTCTTCTGGATCAGGACCTGCAGTGCGACAGTTGTGTCCAGGTATCTCTCTCAGCAACCTTTACCACAGTGGGGGTGGTCAGATGAACCTGGTACTGGCCTCTGTATGGGGTCCTTCCAACTATTTCTCCTGAAGTCTTTCATACACATAACAATATCTTCAACTGTATGAATACACATAACAATATCATCAACTATATGAATACACATAACAATATCATCAACTATATGAATACACATAACAATATCATCAACTATATGAATACACATAACAATATCATCAACTATATGAATACACATAACAATATCATCAACTATATGACAATATTATCAACTATATAACAATATCATCAACTATATGAAAACACATAACAATCATCAACTATATGAAAACACATAACAATATCATCAACTATATGAATACACACAACAATATCATCAACTATATGAATACACATAACAATATCATCAACTATATGAATACACATAACAATATCATCAACTATATGAATACACATAACAATATCATCAACTATATGAACACACATAACAATATCATCAACTATATGATTACTGTGGAAGGACCACCAGAGGGCAGGCTGCTCCCACGGACAGTAGCCCAGACCGTTATGTGAGTCAAAATGATCAGAGGCAGTTAAGCACAGCTGACGGTACTAATGAGCTATTCTCTTTCCCCTACAAAAGAGAGGAGGGAACCGGCAGAGGGGAGAGAAAAAAAAGAGTGTTTGCTTCTCCATGGGAGAGGACGTACCTTTCGACAGGGAGAGGAAGGGACCAAACTACCTCTGGGGAATGGCCACCACGGAGCCGGACCACAACCGAAGGGAACAAACTACCTCTGGGGAATGGCCACCACGGATCCGGACCACCACCCGAAGGGACCAAACTACCTCTGGGGAATGGCCACCACGGATCCGGACCACAACCGAAGGGAACAAACTACCTCTGGGGAATGGCCACCACGGATCCGGACCACCACCCGAAGGGAACAAACTACCTCTGGGGAATGGCCACCACGGATCCGGACCACCACCCGAAGGGAACAAACTACCTCTGGGGAATGGCCACCACGGATCCGGACCACCACCCGAAGGGAACAAACTACCTCTGGGGAATGGCCACCACGGATCCGGACCACAACCGAAGGGAACAAACTACCTCTGGGGAATGGCCACCACGGATTCGGACCACCACCCGAAGGGAACAAACTACCTCTGGGGAATGGCCACCACGGATCCGGACCACAACCGAAGGGAACAAACTACCTCTGGGGAATGGCCACCACGGATCCGGACCACAACCGAAGGGAACAAACTACCTCTGGGGAATGGCCACCACGGATTCGGACCACCACCCGAAGGGAACAAACTACCTCTGGGGAATGGCCACCACGGATCCGGACCACAACCGAAGGGAACAAACTACCTCTGGGGAATGGCCACCACGGATCCGGACCACAACCGAAGGGAACAAACTACCTCTGGGGAATGGCCACCACGGATCCGGACTACCACCCGAAGGGACCAAACTACCTCTGGGGAATGGCCACCATGGATCCGGACCACCACCCGAAGGAACAAACTACCTCTGGGGAATGGCCACCACGGATCCAGACCACCACCCGAAGGGACCAAACTACCTCTGTGGAATGGCCACCATGGATCCGGACCACCACCCGAAGGGACCAAACTACCTCTGGGGAATGGCCACCACGGATCCGTACCACCACCCGAAGGGAACAAACTACCTCTGGGGAATGGCCACCACGGATCCGGACCACCACCCGAAGGGACCTCTCCATGGACGGATTGTTAAGGCAGTGACACACCTGTGATTTGTGTCACAGTTTAAAGATACTCTCCTTATGTATCTTGTTCTTGTGAAGAAGAAGATGTGTGTTTTCCTTGGGAGATAATCCTTGATTGTGTTGAAGTGATTAAGAAGAAGGAAATACCTCAATAGAGAACTTTGTTCCATTAAGAAAACCTGTTCCTGACTCGTTTATTCCACCTTTCCTCTTTAGAGCAACTTCAAGGAACTTGGTCCTCTCACAGTACACATAACAATATCATCAACTATATGAATACACATAACAATATCATCAACTATATGAATACACATCACAATATCATCAACTATATGAATACACATAACAATATCATCAACTATGTTAATACACATAACAATATCATCAACTATGTTAATACACATAACAATATCATCAACTATATGAATACACATAACAATATCATCAACTTTGTTAATACACATAACAATTGTCGTCTTACCTTTTATCTCTCAATAGAAACACAGTCTGGATGATCATCAGGTTGTCAAAAGTTACTTTCATTTGCTCTGCTCATTTACATATCCGGTTCTGCCTGTTCTCTCTCCCACTCCCTCTCTCTTTATAGCTTTTACAATGTGCCTTGGCATACATTCTACAACTGTATGCAACTCTATACTTTAGAATTGGCTTTACTAAGGTTTGTATCATTCACAACTAAAATGGCTAAATAATTGTTTCACATGATCACTTTTATGGTCTACATAGACACAATTCATATGTGCACTCACTCTGGAATGAGAAAAATATGATTGTTATTTAATTCTAAGTTCAATTATATTCTTCTTACTATAAAATCATATAATATAAAACAATGGCACAGGACTAAATGAACAAGCCTACAGCAGATAACATACAGTATCTAGTCTGCTAAATGAACAAGCCTACAGCAGATAACATACAGTATCTAGTCTGTTAAATGAACAAGCCTACAGCAGATAACATACAGTATCTAGTCTGCTAAATGAACAAGCCTACAGCAGATAACATACAGTATCTAGTCTGCTAAATGAACAAGCCTACAGCAGATAACATACAGTATCTAGTCTGCTAAATGAACAAGCCTACAGCAGATAACATACAGTATCTAGTCTGTTAAATGAACAAGCCTACAGCAGATAACATACAGTATCTAGTCTGTTAAATGAACAAGCCTACAGCAGATAACATACAGTATCTAGTCTACTAAATGAACAAGCCTACAGCCTATGGCATGGTGCAGATAACATACAGTATCTAGTCTGATAAATGAACAAGCCTACAGCAGATAACATTCAGTATCTAGTCTGCTAAATGAACAAGCCTACAGCAGATAACATACAGTATCTAGTCTGCTAAATGAACAAGCCTACAGCAGATAACATACAGTATCTAGTCTGCTAAATGAACAAGCCTACAGCAGATAACATACAGTATCTATTCTACTAAATGAACAAGCCTACAGCCTATGGCATGGTGCAGATAACATACAGTATCTAGTCTGTTAAATGAACAAGCCTACAGCAGATAACATAGAGTATCTAGTCTGCTAAATGAACAAGCCTACAGCAGATAACATACAGTATCTAGTCTGCTAAATGAACAAGCCTACAGCAGATAACATACAGTATCTAGTCTGTTAAATGAACAAGCCTACAGCAGATAACATACAGTATCTAGTCTGTTAAATGAACAAGCCTACAGCAGATAACATACAGTATCTAGTCTGCTAAATGAACAAGCCTACAGCCTATAGCATACAGTATCTAGTCTACTAAATGAACAAGCCTACAGCAGATAACATACAGTATCTAGTCTGCTAAATGAACAAGCCTACAGCAGATAACATACAGTATCTAGTCTGTTAAATGAACAAGCCTACAGCAGATAACATACAGTATCTAGTCTACTAAATGAACAAGCCTACAGCAGATAACATACAGTATCTAGTCTACTAAATGAACAAGCCTACAGCCTATGGCATGGTGCAGATAACATACAGTATCTAGTCTGCTAAATGAACAAGCCTACAGCAGATAACATACAGTATCTAGTCTACTAAATGAACAAGCCTACAGCCTATGGCATGGTGCAGATAACATACAGTATCTAGTCTACTAAATGAACAAGCCTACAGCAGATAACATACAGTATCTAGTCTACTAAATGAACAAGCCTACAGCAGATAACATACAGTATCTAGTCTACTAAATGAACAAGCCTACAGCCTATGGCATGGTGCAGATAACATACAGTATCTAGTCTACTAAATGAACAAGCCTACAGCAGATAACATACAGTATCTAGTCTACTAAATGAACAAGCCTACAGCAGATAACATACAGTATCTAGTCTACTAAATGAACAAGCCTACAGCCTATGGCATGGTGCAGATAACATACAGTATCTAGTCTGCTAAATGAACAAGCCTACAGCAGATAACATACAGTATCTAGTCTACTAAATGAACAAGCCTACAGCCTATGGCATGGTGCAGATAACATACAGTATCTAGTCTACTAAATGAACAAGCCTACAGCAGATAACATACAGTATCTAGTCTACTAAATGAACAAGCCTACAGCAGATAACATACAGTATCTAGTCTACTAAATGAACAAGCCTACAGCCTATGGCATGGTGCAGATAACATACAGTATCTAGTCTACTAAATGAACAAGCCTACAGCAGATAACATACAGTATCTAGTCTACTAAATGAACAAGCCTACAGCAGATAACATACAGTATCTAGTCTGCTAAATGAACAAGCCTACAGCAGATAACATTCAGTATCTAGTCTACTAAATGAACAAGCAGATAACATTCAGTATCTAGTCTGCTAAATGAACAAGCCTACAGCCTATAGCATAACCAGGTTAACTATACTGACACAACCTGGTTAACTATACTGACACAACCAGGTCAACTATACTGACACAACCTGGTTAACTATACTGACACAACCAGGTCAACTATACTGACACAACCAGGACAACTATACTGAGACAACCAGGACAACTATACTGACACAACCAGGTCAACTATACTGACACAACCAGGTCAACTATACTGAGACAACCAGGACAACTATACTGATACAACCAGGACAACTATACTGACACAACCATGACAACTATACTGATACAACCAGGACAACTATACTGAGACAACCAGGTCAACTATACTGATACAACCAGGACAACTATACTGATACAACCAGGACAACTATACTGACACAACCAGGGCAACTATAGTGACACAACCAGGACAACTATACTGACACAACCAGGTCAACTATACTGATACAACCAGGACAACTATACTGAGACAACCAGGTCAACTATACTGAGACAACCAGGACAACTATACTGAGACAACCAGGACAACTATACTGATACAACCAGGACAACTATACTGACACAACCAGGGCAACTATACTGACACAACCAGGACAACTATACTGACACAACCAGGTCAACTATACTGATACAACCAGGACAACTATACTGATACAACCAGGACAACTATACTGATACAACCAGGACAACTATACTGACACAACCAGGGCAACTATACTGACACAACCAGGGCAACTATACTGACACAACCAGGTTAACTTTACTGACACAGCCAGGTCAACTATACTGACACAACCAGGACAACTATACTGAGACAACCAGGACAACTATACTGACACAACCAGGTCAACTATACTGAGACAACCAGGACAACTATACTGACACAACCAGGTCAACTATAATGAGACAACTATACTGAAACAACCAGGACAACTATACTGACACAACCAGGTCAACTATACTGAGACAACTATACTGAAACAACCAGGACAACTATATAATCATGGACACTCTTCTCATGTATACTCTAATCATGGACACTCTAATCATGGACACTCTTATCATGGACACTTATCATGTACACTCTAATCATGGACACTCTAATCATGGACACTCTTATCATGTATACTCTAATCATGGACACTCTTCTCATGTACACTCTCATCATGGACACTCTTATCATGGACACTCTCATCATGGACACTCTTATCATGGACACTCTTATCATGGACACTTATCATGTACACTCTAATCATGGACACTCTTATCATGTATACTCTTATCATGTACACTCTAATCATGGACACTCTTATCATGTATACTCTAATCATGGACACTCTTCTCATGTATACTCTAATCATGGACACTCTTCTCATGTACACTCTCATCATGTACACTCTAATCATGGACACTCTTCTCATGTACACTCTTCTCATGTACACTCTAATCATGTACACTCTTCTCATGTACACTCTAATCATGTATACTCTAATCATGGACACTCTAATCATGGACACTCTTCTCATGTATACTCTAATCATGTACACTCTAATCATGGACACTCTAATCATGGTCACTCTTATCATGGACACTCTAATCATGGACACTCTAATCATGGACACTCTAATCATGGACACTCTAATCATGGACACTCTTATCATGGACATTCTTATCATGGACACTCTTATCATGGACACTTATCATGTACACTCTAATCATGGACACTCTAATCATGTATCGTCTTACTGACAGTTGTGGCTGCTTTGCATGATGTGTTGTTGTCTCTACCTTTTTGACTTGGCCATTCTAACAACTGGATATGTTTATTTTTGAACCATTCCATTGTAGATTTTGCTTTATGTTTTGGATCATTGTCTTGTTGGAAGACAAATCTCCGTCCCAGTCTCAGGTCTTTTGCAGACTCCATCAGGTTTTCTTCCAGAATGGTCCTGTATTTGGCTCCATCCATCTTCCCATCAATTTTAACCATCTTCCCTGTCCCTGCTGAAGAAAAGCAGGCCCAAACCATGATGCTGCCACCACCATGTTTGACAGTGGGTATGGTGTGTTCAGGTTGATGAGCTGTGTTGCTTTTACGCCAAACATAACGTTTTGCATTGTTGCCAAAAAGTTCAATTTTGGTTTCATCTGACCAGAGCACCTTCTTCCACATGTTTGGTATGTCTCCCAGGTGGCTTGTGGCAAACTTTAAACGACACTTTTTATGGATAACTTTAAGAAATGGCTTTCTTCTTGCCACTCTTCCATAAAGGCCAGATTTGTGCAATATACGACTGATTGTTGTCCTATGGACAGAGTCTCCCACCTCAGCTGTAGATCTCTACAGTTCATCCAGAGTGATCATGGGCCTCTTGGCTGCATCTCTGATCAGTCTTATCCTTGTATGAGCTGAAAGTTTAGAGGGATGGCCAGGTCTTGGTAGATTTGCAGTGGTCTGATACTCCTTCCATTTCAATATTATCGCTTGCACAGTGCTCCTTGGGATGTTTAAAGCTTGGGAAATCTTTTTGTATCCAAATCCGGCTTTAAACTTCTTCACAACAGTATCTCGGACCTGCCTGGTGTGTTCCTTGTTCTTCATGATGCTCTCTGCGCTTTTGACGGACCTCTGAGACTATCACAGTGCAGGTGCATTTATACGGAAAATTGATTACACACAGGTGGATTGTATTTATCATCATTAGTCATTTAGGTCAACATTGGATCATTCAGAGATCCTCACTGAACTTCTGGAGAGAGTTTGCTGCACTGAAAGTAAAGGGGCTGAATAATTTTGCACGCCCAATTTTTCAGTTTTTGATTTGTTAAAAAAGTTTGAAATATCCAATAAATGTCGTTCCACTTCATGATTGTGTCCCACTTGTTGTTGATTCTTCACAATAAAATACAGTTTTATATCTTTATGTTTGAAGCCTGAAATGTGGCAAAAGGTCGCAAAGTTCAAGGGGGCCGAATACTTTCGCAAGGCACTGTATATTGTATTTCTTTTTATATTGTTTTACTCCCAGGACCTCGTCCCCGCAGGAGGCCTTGTGCCTTTTGGTAGGTCGTCATTGTAAATAACAATTTGTTACTAACTGACTTGCCTAGTTAAATAAAGGTTAAATAAATGAATTGAATGAAACATCCAACAGAGGACCAGAAGGCCTGAAGACACACATCTAAAGAGACTCTGTACTTAAGAGAACACTGAGGTGAGTGATTCATCAGACCAGGAAGTCACACTGTTGAGTAAGAGAACACTGAGGTGAGTGACTCATCAGACCAGGAAGTCACACTGTTGAATTCTTTATTCATCGTGGAGCATTTGGAAGGTGATTTGAATTTACCATATGATGTCGTTCAAAAAAAATATATAACTTTGCATATTTATAAATACACTACCGGTCAAAAGTTTTAGAACACCTACTCATTCAAGGGTTTTTATTTATTCTCACTATTTTCTACATTGTAGAATAATACTGAAGATTTAAAAAGTATGAAATAACACAAATGGAATCATGACATAACCAAAAAGTGTTCAAATAAATTTTATATTTGAGATTCTTCAAATAGCCACCTTTTGCCTTGATGACCGCTTTGCACATTCTTGGCATTCTCTCAACCAGCTTCACCTGGAATGCTTTTCCAACAGTCTTGAAGGAGTCCCCACATATGCTGAGCACTTGTTGGCTGCTTTTCCTTCACTATGCGGTCCGACTCATCCCATCTCAATTTGGTTGAAGTCGGTGGATTGTGGAGGCCAGGTCATCTGATGCAGCACTCTATCACTCTCCTTCTTGGTCAAATAGCCCTTACACAGCTTGGAGGTCATTGTCCTGTTGAAAAACAAGTGATAGTCCCACTAGCCCGAACCAGATGGGACGGCGTATCGCTGCAGAATGCTGTGGTAGCCATGCTGGGTAAGTGTGACTTGAATTCTAAATAAATCACAGGCAGTGTCACTAGGAAAGCGCCCCCACACCATCACACCTCCTCATCCATGCCTTACGGTGGGAAATACACATGTGGAGATCATCCGTTCACCCCCACACCATCACACCTCCTCATCCATGCTTTATGGTGGGAAATACACATGTGGAGATCATCCGTTCACCCCCACACCATCACACCTCCTCATCCATGCTTTATGGTGGGAAATACACATGTGGAGATCATCCGTTCACCCCCACACCATAACACCTCCTCATCCATGCTTTATGCTGGGAAATACACATGTGGAGATCATCCGTTCACCCACACAGCTTCTCACAAAGACACAGTGGTTGAAACCAAACATCTCACATTTGGACTGCAGACCAAAAGGCAGATTTCCCCCTGTCTAATGTCTAATGTCCACTGCTCGTGTTTCTTGGCCCAAGCAAGTCTCTTCTTCTTGTTGGTGTCTTTTAGTAGTGGTTTCTTTGCAGCAATTCAACCATGAAGGCCTGATTCATGCAGTCTCCTCTGAACAGTTGATATTGAGAAGTGTCTGTTATTGAACTCTGTGAAGTATTTATTTGGGTTGCAATTTCTGAGGCCGGTAACTCTAATGAACTCATCCTCGGCAGCAGAGGTATTCCTGTCCTGTGGCGGTCCTCTTGAGAGCCAGTTTCTTCATAGTGCTTGATGGTTTTTGCGACTGCACTTGAATAAACTTTCAAAGTTCTTGACATTTTCCAGAATGACTGACATTCATGTCTTAAAGTAATGATGGGCTGTCGTTTCTCTTTGCTTATTTGAGCTGTTCTTGCCATAATATGGATTTAGACTTTTACCAAATAGGGCTATCTTCTGTATACCACCCCTACCTTGTCACAACACAACTGATTGCCTCAAACATATTAAGAAGGAAAGAAATTCCACAAATTAACTTTTATCAAGGCACACCTGTTCATTGAAATGCATTCCAGGTGACTACCTCATGAAGCTGGTTGAGAGAATGCCAAGACAGGGAAAAGCTGTCATCAAGGCAAAGGGTGGATACTTTGAAGAATCTCAAATCTCAAATTTATTTTAATTAGATTTTTTTTAAATTGGTTACTATGTGATTCCATATGTGTTATTTCATAGTTTTATTTGATGTCTTCACTATTATTCCACAATGTAGAAAATAGTCAAAGAAAGAAAACCCTGGGAATGAGTGGGTGTGTCCAATCTGTTGACTGGTACTGTATATTTCAACAGTATTGTTTCTCTAGTGGTATAAACATCCCTGCCCCTATTTGTTCTTTGTTCCTTCAAAATAAATACAAGTTTGATCACAAAAAATAAAAAGTGCACAGAGATTCAACTGAACGTCAGAGACGGGAAATCAAGGCACATGCTTCCACTGTGGCAAAGAGGAACATCAGGCGTCTACATACTGAGGTAAGGACATGGATTTTCCAGACTGTGGCAAAGAGGAACATCTCACGTCTACATACTGAGGTAAGGACATGGATTTTCCAGACTGTGGCAAAGAGGAACATCTCACGTCTACATGCTGAGGTAAGGACATGGATTTTCCAGACTGTGGTAAAAAGAGCCACATCGAACAAGCCTCCAGAAACAAAAAGAGAACAGAGGAAACAGACTGAAAACAAGAAACAGACATTCCAAAGAAAGACAAATAGACATGTTCACACTATTGAGCACGAGAACACTGAGGTGAGTGACTCATCAGACCAGGAAGTCACACTGAAAATCCTGACTTCTTCCTGGCGGGCTGCACGGATACTATGTCTCCTCCTCGCTAGAGGGACAGCTGGTGTGTATAGAGATTAACACAGGGACAGCTGGTGTGTATAGAGATTAACACAGGGACAGCTGGTGTGTATAGAGATTAACACAGGGACAGCTGGTGCGTATAGAGATTAACACAGGGACAGCTGGTGTGTATGGAGATTAACACAGGGACAGCTGGTGTGTATAGAGATTAACACAGGGACAGCTGTTGTGTATGGTGATTAACACAGGGCAGCTGTATCTCTTGTGTCAGACAAAAGACACTGCAACACCTTCCACTTCAGCCAGCGCCCCTCGTGTTAAAGACTTACACAGGTGAATCTGTCGCTGTGAGAGGCATCACTGATGTCACAGTTCAGGTCAACAGACAAACTGAAAAGCTGCCGCTATGTTGTGAAGGGAGACTCTGTCGCTGTGAGAGGCATCACTGATGTCACAGTTCAGGTAAACAGACCAACTCTATGTTATGAAGGGAGACTCTGTCGCTGTGAGAGGCATCACTGATGTCACAGTTCAGGTAAACAGACCAACTCTATGTTATGAAGGGAGACTCTGTCACTGTGAGAGGCATCACTGATGTCACAGTTCAGGTAAACAGACCAACTCTATGTTGTGAAGGGAGACTCTGTCGCTGTGAGAGGCATCACTGATGTCACAGTTCAGGTAAACAGACCAACTCTATGTTGTGAAGGGAAACTCTGTCGCTGTGAGAGGCATCACTGATGTCACAGTTCAGGTAAACAGACCAACTGAAAAGCTGCCGCTATGTTGTGAAGGGAGACTCTGTCGCTGTGAGAGGCATCACTGATGTCACAGTTCAGGTAAACAGACCAACTCTATGTTGTGAAGGGAAACTCTGTCGCTGTGAGAGGCATCACTGATGTCACAGTTCAGGTCAACAGACCAACTCTATGTTGTGAAGGGAGACTCTGTCGCTGTGAGAGGCATCACTGATGTCACAGTTCAGGTAAACAGACCAACTCTATGTTATGAAGGGAGACTCTGTCGCTGTGAGAGGCATCACTGATGTCACAGTTCAGGTAAACAGACCAACTCTATGTTATGAAGGGAGACTCTGTCGCTGTGAGAGGCATCACTGATGTCACAGTTCAGGTAAACAGACCAACTCTATGTTATGAAGGGAGACTCTGTCGCTGTGAGAGGCATCACTGATGTCACAGTTCAGGTAAACAGACCAACTCTATGTTGTGAAGGGAGACTCTGTCGCTGTGAGAGGCATCACTGATGTCACAGTTCAGGTAAACAGACCAACTCTATGTTATGAAGGGAGACTCTGTCGCTGTGAGAGGCATCACTGATGTCACAGTTCAGGTAAACAGACCAACTCTATGTTGTGAAGGGAGACTGTGCATCAGATATCAACCAGCAAGGTGCAACGTGTGAATACATGGTTTGTTAATAAATAAACACTTGATAAATAGTGTAACATACTATTGTAAAGGATTAATGACATGAAGAATAATTAGTGGAAATATATCAATATAAAATAACAACAATAGTTAATTCAACAAAGTGGAAAATAGATCAGCCTACAGCCTATTTCCCTTCCAGTAAAAACAGTCCGTTTGATCAACTCTATTTGTAGATCTGATTATAGAGTTTTAGAAGTTAATAAAGTCCAGTTACAGCTTCTTTTCACAAAGTAGAAACAATAACATATCTATTAATAATAAAACCAGCCAGGTGAAATGTATTATGTATTCCTGAACAATAACATATCTAATAATAATAAAACCAGCCAGGTGAAATGTATTCTGTATTCCTGAACAATAACATATCTAATAATAATAAAACCAGCCAGGTGAAATGTATTCTGTATTCCTGAACAAAAGCACCAGTGAATGAACAATTGTAAAGGATGAATTTCATAAATAAATATTTGTGGAAAAATATTGATGACAGACGTAAAAACAATAATGTGTTGATTGTATCAGACACTGTAGCTCCTTCACACATGAATCAATCCCCTCTTCTCTTTCTGCTATCAGACACTGTAGCTCCTTTACACATGAATCAATCCCCTCTTCTCTTCATGCTATCAGACACTGTAGCTCCTTCACACATGAATCAATCCCCTCTTCTCTTTCTGCTATCAGACACTGTAGCTCCTTTACACATGAATCAATCCCCTCTTCTCTTCATGCTATCAGACACTGTAGCTCCTTTACACATGAATCAATCCCCTCTTCTCTTCATGCTATCAGACACTGTAGCTCCTTTACACATGAATCAATCCCCTCTTCTCTTTCTGCTATCAGACACTGTAGCTCCTTTACACATGAATCAATCCCCTCTTCTCTTTCTGCTATCAGACACTGTAGCTCCTTTACACATGAATCAATCCCCTCTTCTCTTTCTGCTATCAGACACTGTAGCTCCTTCACACATGAATCAATCCCCTCTTCTCTTCATGCTATCAGACACTGTAGCTCCTTTACACATGAATCAATCCCCTCTTCTCTTTATGCTTCGGTCCACAAACAAGTCAAATCGGTTGCCCTGTACTCCGTGTTCATTGGCCTTGTTCGGTGTGAATCTACCGACTTGAGATTGTTTCTCCTTTCTCCCCAGTGGGAGATGTTGTGCTTGGGGAAGAGGGAGAGCAGGACCTGCTGCCTGCTTGGTGCTGTGGTGCTTGGGGAAGAGGGAGAGTAGGACCTGCTGCCTGCTTGGTGACTGTGGTGCTTGGGGAAGAGGGAGAGCAGGACCTGCTGTGGTGCTTGGGGAAGAGGGAGAGCAGGACCTGCTGCCTGCTTGGTGCTGTGGTGCTTGGGGAAGAGGGAGAGCAGGACCTGCTGTGGTGCTTGGGGAAGAGGGAGAGCAGACCTGCTGCCTGCTTGGAGCTGTGGTGCTTGGTTAAGAGGAAGAGCAAGACCTGCTGCCTGCTTGGTGCTGTGGTACTTGGGGAAGAGGGAGAGCAGGACCTGCTGCCTGCTTGGTGCTGTGGTGCTTGGGGACGAGGGAGAGCAGGACCTGCTGCCTGCTTGGTGCTGTGGTACTTGGGGAAGAGGGAGAGCAGGACCTGCTGCCTGCTTGGTGCTGTGGTGCTTGGGGACGAGGGAGAGCAGGACCTGCTGCCTGCTTGGTGCTGTCGTACTTGGGGAAGAGGGAGAGCAGGACCTGCTGCCTGCTTGGTGCTGTGGTGCTTGGGGACGAGGGAGAGCAGGACCTGATGCCTGCTTGGAGCTGTGGTGCTTGGGGAAGATGGAGAGCAGGACCTGATGCCTGCTTGGTGCTGTGGTGCTTGGGGAAGAGGGAGAACAGGACCTGCTGCCTGCTTGGTGACTCTAGGTTCTTTCTCTGCGTTCTGCGTTCATGTGGTTCTCATGAAGCTCACATGCCAGATCCATGATGAAATCTCTCCTGCTGACTGTCTTGACAAGGCATTGCTTGTACAACACGTGTTGATAGCAGCCATGTCGAGCACATTGTAGAACAGGCCAGCGGCAAGTACCTCCTTTTACAGAGTCTTGCCATGTAATAGTAATAATATGAATGTAACATAATGAAAGGGGGGATACTAGTTGGTGTCTGTCAGATGGAAGGCTGTTTGTATACGGTAGAGATACTGTATATACTGGAATGCCCTGGCTAGATCATAAAGGGGATACTAGTTGCTGTCTGTATATGGTAGATATTCTGTATATACTGTAATGACCTGGCTAGATCATAAAGGGGATACTAGTTGCTGTCTGTATATGGTAGAGATACTGTATATACTGGAATGACCTGGCTAGATCATAAAGGGTATACTAGTTGCTGTCTGTATATGGTAGAGATACTGTATATACTGTAATGACCTGGCTAGATCATAAAGGGGATACTAGTTGGTGTCTGTATATGGTAGAGATACTCTATATACTGTAATGACCTGGCTAGATCATAAAGGGGATACTAGTTGGTGTCTGTATATGGTAGAGATACTGTATATACTGTAATGACCTGCCTAGATCATAAAGGGGATACTAGTTGCTGTTTGTATATGGTAGAGATACTGTATATACTGTAATGACCTGGCTAGATCATAAAGGGGATACTAGTTGCTGTCTGTATATGGTAGATATTCTGTATACACTGTAATGACCTGGCTAGATCATAAAGGGTATACTAGTTGCTGTCTGTATATGGTAGAGATACTGTATATACTGTAATGACGTGGCTAGATCATAAAGGGGATACTAGTTGGTGTCTGTATATGGTAGAGATACTGTATATACTGTAATGACCTGGCTAGATCATAAAGGGGATACTAGTTGGTGTCTGTATATGGTAGAGATACTGTATATACTGTAATGACCTGGCTAGATCATAAAGGGTATACTAGTTGCTGTCTGTATATGGTAGAGATACTGTATATACTGTAATGACCTGGCTAGATCATAAAGGGGATACTAGTTGGTGTCTGTATATGGTAGAGATACTCTATATACTGTAATGACCTGGCTAGGCTAGTCTTCTTTGTGTGTTCACTGTTCCTAGCAGGCTAGTCTTGTTTGTTCGTTCACTGTTCATAGCAGGCTAGTCTTGTTTGTTTGTTCACTGTTCATAGCAGGCTAGTCTTGTTTGTTTGTCCACTGTTCCTAGCAGGCTAGTCTTGTTTGCAATCAACTTGTCTGACAGGGAAATTGATGTGAAGAAGTTGTCCATGGTCACATGTCTGCCTTTGTCCATGTCAGGCTCCACGTGACTCAAAACCACAGTCTCAGACACTCAACCACCACTGGCCTGGTTTCATTTCCCCAGACATGGAAAGACATTTAGCAAGTCTGTGGCTAACCAGAACTGAAGTCACATGCACTATTATCAATTTCTATCTGGTTTCTATTGGCCATTCATCCATTGACGACAGAATATCAGATTTTAATTTGATTGTGGTACTAGTTTCTGCTTAGTTGCAGATCAATGCTGCTGCTGGAGTGGTCCTGTGATAAATACCTGGACAACACAGATGTTGATCAATGCTGCTACTACAGGGGTCCTGTGATTAATACCTGGACAACACAGATGTTGTTGAAGAAAAAGTGAACTTTGGAAATAAAGCTGCACCTCTTGAATGTTGAGAGTTATTTGATGAAGGTACGTGTCAAGGAACCTGCAGAATCTGATCTCTGATACAGTATTATATAGAAATCACAATGTTTAAACTCAGATACAGTATTATATAGAAATCACAATGTTTAACCTGCAGAATCTGATCTCTGATACAGTATTATATAGAAACCACAATGTTTAAACTCAGATACAGTATTATATAGAAACCACAATGTTTAAACTCAGATACAGTATTATATAGAAACCACAATGTTTAAACTCTGATACAGTATTATATAGAAATCACAATGTTTAAACTCAGATACAGTATTATATAGAAATCACAATGTTTAAACTCTGATACAGTATTATATAGAAACCACAATGTTTAAACTCAGATACAGTATTATATAGAAATCACAATGTTTAAACTCAGATACAGTATTATATAGAAATCACAATGTTTAAACTCAGATACAGTATTATATAGAAACCACAATGTTTAAACTCTGATACAGTATTATATAGAAATCACAATGTTTAACCTGCAGAACCTGATCTCAGATACAGTATTATATAGAAATCACAATGTTTAACCTGCAGAATCTGATCTCTGATACAGTATTATATAGAAATCACAATGTTTAACCTGCAGAATCTGATCTCTGATACAGTATTAAATAGAAATCACAATGTTTAAACTCTGATACAGTATTATATAGAAATCACAATGTTTAACCTGCAGAATCTGATCTCTGATACAGTATTATATAGAAACCACAATGTTTTAACTGCTTGTGACTCTGAAGGAGGATTTGATAAAGAGATGCTCCTTTCACTGCAAGATGCTCCCATCTCTTCATGTACTAGATGCTCCCATCTCTTCATGTACTAGATGCTCCCATCTCTTCATGTACTAGATGCTCCCATCTCTTCATGTACTAGATGCTCCCATCTCTTCATGTACTAGATGCTCCCATCTCTTCATGTACTAGATGCTCCCATCTCTTCATGTACTAGATGCTCCCATCTCTTCATGTACTAGATGCTCCCATCTCTTCATGTACTAGATGCTCCCATCTCTTCATGTACTAGATGCTCCCATCTCTTCATGTACTAGATGCTCCCATCTCTTCATGCACCAGATGCTCCCATCTCTTCATGTACTAGATGCTCCCATCTCTTCATGTACTAGATGCTCCCATCTCTTCATGTACTAGATGCTCCCATCTCTTCATGTACTAGATGCTCCCATCTCTTCATGTACTAGATGCTCCCATCTCTTCATGTACTAGATGCTCCCATCTCTTCATGTACTAGATGCTCCCATCTCTTCATGCACCAGATGCTCCCATCTCTTCATGCACCAGATGCTCCCATCTCTTCATGTACTAGATGCTCCCTTCTCTTCATATACAAGATGTTCCCATCTCTTCATGTACTAGATGCTCCCATCTCTTTATGTACTAGATGCTCCCATCTCTTCATGTATCAGATGCTCCCATCTCTTCATGTACTAGATGCTCCCATCTCTTCATGTACAATATGAAAACTGAGAGTCCTAATATTGTCACTTATCAGATTAATGTAGATGTAATCTTGTCTTCAGGCTAACTTTCGTTCATCAACTTGATAGAGTCAAGGACATGTTTTACATTATTCTAAAGGCTGCAACTCATAGCATGTTGTAATTTCCCTTTACAATACATGTGATTAGTATTAGAGTTACAGTCATTAGAACAGTCCCATAACAGTTTATTTATAGAAAGTTAAACATAAAAGAGAATATTATCAAGCCACAAGGCGTGTGGTCAAATGATTTACTGCTGATAAACAGGCAAAACACAAACTCATCAATACACTGTTGTGCTACATTAAATCACCTCTTCACCTCATCAATACACTGTTGTGCTACATTAAATCACCTCTTCACCTCATCAGTACACTGTTGTGCTACATTAAATCACCTCTTCAACTCATCAATACACTGTTGTGCTACATTAAATCAACCTCTTCACCTCATCAATACACTGTTGTGCTACATTAAATCACCTCTTCACCTCATCAATACACTGTTGTGCTACATTAAATCACCTCTTCACCTCATCAATACACTGTTGTGCTACATTAAATCACCTCTTCACCTCATCAATACACTGTTGTGCTACATTAAATCAACCTCTTCACCTCATCAATACACTGTTGTGCTACATTAAATCACCTCTTCACCTCATCAATACACTGTTGTGCTACATTAAATCACCTCTTCAACTCATCAATACACTGTTGTGCTACATTAAATCACCTCTTCACCTCATCAATACACTGTTGTGCTACATTAAATCACCTCTTCACCTCATCAATACACTGTTGTGCTACATTAAATCAACCTCTTCACCTCATCAATACACTGTTGTGCTGCATTAAATCACCTCTTCACCTCATCAATACACTGTTGTGCTACATTAAATCAACCTCTTCACCTCATCAATACACTGTTGTGCTACATTAAATCACCTCTTCACCTCATCAATACACTGCTGTGCTACATTAAATCAACCTCTTCACCTTCCTTACCATTCAGTTAGACCTCATTTAAATTGAATTGTGAAGCTTGCAAGGTGCACAATTATGGCCCATTCATCTATTTGTATTTTATTCAGTGAGGAAAGAGAGACTCATCAGTGGATGGCTGGACACCAAGGTCCTACAGCACATCGTCTTGGCAGATTAAGTTAGGAAGGTGTGAGGGAAATGGGTTAACAGGCAGATTAAGTTAGGAAGGTGTGAGGGAAATGGGTTAACAGGCAGATTAAGTTAGGAAGGTGTGAGGGAAATGGGTTAAAAGGCAGATTAAGTTAGGAAGGTGTGAGGGAAATGGGTTAACAGGCAGATTAAGTTAGGAAGGCGTGAGGGAAATGGGTTAACAGGCAGATTAAGTTAGGAAGGTGTGAGGGAAATGGGTTAACAGGCAGATTAAGTTAGGAAGGTGTGAGGGAAATGGGTTAAAAGGCAGATTAATTTAGGAAGGTGTGAGGGAAATGGGTTAACAGGCAGATTAAGTTAGGAAGGTGTGAGGGAAATGGGTTAAAGGCAGATTAAGTTAGGAAGGTGTGAGGGAAATGGGTTAACAGGCAGATTAAGTTAGGAAGGTGTGAGGGAAATGGGTTAACAGGCAGATTAAGTTAGGAAGGTGTGAGGGAAATGGGTTAACAGGCAGATTAAGTTAGGAAGGTGTGAAGGAAATGGGTTAACAGGCAGATTAAGTTAGGAAGGTGTGAGGGAAATGGGTTAAAATGCAGATTAGGAAGGTGTGAGGGAAATGGGTTAAAAGGCAGATTAAGTTAGGAAGGTGTGAGGGAAATGGGTTAACAGGCAGATTAAGTTAGGAAGGTGTGAGGGAAATGGGTTAACAGGCAGATTAAGTTAGGAAGGTGTGAGGGAAATGGGTTAAAAGGCAGATTAGGAAGGTGTGAGGGAAATGGGTTAACAGGCAGATTAAGTTAGGAAGGTGTGAGGGAAATGGGTTAACAGGCAGATTAAGTTAGGAAGGTGTGAGGGAAATGGGTTAACAGGCAGATTAAGTTAGGAAGGTGTGAGGGAAATGGGTTAACAGGCAGATTAGGAAGGTGTGAGGGAAATGGGTTAACAGGCAGATTAAGTTAGGAAGGTGTGAGGGAAATGGGTTAAAATGCAGATTAGGAAGGTGTGAGGGAAATGGGTTAAAAGGCAGATTAAGTTAGGAAGGTGTGAGGGAAATGGGTTAACAGGCAGATTAAGTTAGGAAGGTGTGAGGGAAATGGGTTAACAGGCAGATTAAGTTAGGAAGGTGTGAGGGAAATGGGTTAAAAGGCAGATTAGGAAGGTGTGAGGGAAATGGGTTAACAGGCAGATTAAGTTAGGAAGGTGTGAGGGAAATGGGTTAAAAGGCAGATTAAGTTAGGAAGGTGTGAGGGAAATGGGTTAACAGGCAGATTAAGTTAGGAAGGTGTGAGGGAAATGGGTTAACAGGCAGATTAAGTTAGGAAGGTGTGAGGGAAATGGGTTAAAAGGCAGATTAAGTTAGGAAGGTGTGAGGGAAATGGGTTAACAGGCAGATTAAGTTAGGAAGGTGTGAGGGAAATGGGTTAACAGGCAGATTAAGTTAGGAAGGTGTGAGGGAAATGGGTTAACAGGCAGATTAAGTTAGGAAGGTGTGAGGGAAATGGGTTTAAATTATATATTAAATATTTGTTCTTAAGACTGATGTGGAAGAGGGGGGTGGTAAGGATTTTGCAACACTACTGTAGTTCCTCACTTCCTGTTTTCAATACTTGAGGGGAATTCAATGTTATCTTTCAGGATTCTCAAAACACAATCTGTACAGGATCTGAATTTATAACCTTTTGCATGAGAACTTTCCTGCAATGTAGGGAATTTAAAACTTGTAGTGTATTTGAGATGAATATAAAAAGGTTTTTGAAGTTTGTAATACAGACCACTTCCTCTGCAACAGCGTCAGAAAATATGGGATTTCCTCATGAAATTGTAAATTTGTTTGTAGCTTACGCAGTTACAAAATGGCTATAGAAACTGTGGCACAGATAAAGGACAAAAACAAATAGAAAGTGGAAATGGAAATTGTTCAATCAACTAAATAAAAGCAATTAGACCCCACTGATGTTGTTATAATGTTTGAGCATTATTAGCCAGGATTAAGTCAACAAACAAAACAACAACAAAAATTGTTCACCGTTCATCCCAACTCAAAGTCACTGTATTAACCACAACCAACATGTTGGATCTCTGTTTAGTTGTCACTGTGTTAACCACAACCAACATGTTGGATCTCTGTTTAGTTGTCACTGTATTAACCACAACCAACATGCTGGATCTCTGTTTAGTTGTCACTGTGTTAACCACAACCAACATGTTGGATCTCTGTTTAGTTGTCTCTGTTTAGTTGTCACTGTGTTAACCACAACCAACATGTTGGATCTCTGTTTAGTTGTCTCTGTTTAGTTGTCACTGTGTTAACCACAACCAACATGTTGGATCTCTGTTTAGTTGTCTCTGTTTAGTTGTCACTGTGTTAACCACAACCAACATGTTGGATCTCTGTTTAGTTGTCTCTGTTTAGTTGTCACTGTGTTAACCACAACCAACATGTTGTATCTCTGTTTAGTTGTCTCTGTTTAGTTGTCACTGTGTTAACCACAACCAACATGTTGGATCTCTGTTTAGTTGTCTCTGTTTAGTTGTCACTGTGTTAACCACAACCAACATGTTGGATCTCTGTTTAGTTGTCACTGTGTTAACCACAACCAACATGTTGGATCTCTGTTTAGTTGTCACTGTGTTAACCACAACCAACATGTTGGATCTCTGTTTAGTTGTCACTGTATTAACCACAACCAACATGCTGGATCTCTGTTTAGTTGTCACTGTGTTAACCACAACCAACATGTTGGATCTCTGTTTAGTTGTCTCTGTTTAGTTGTCACTGTGTTAACCACAACCAACATGTTGGATCTCTGTTTAGTTGTCTCTGTTTAGTTGTCACTGTGTTAACCACAACCAACATGTTGGATCTCTGTTTAGTTGTCTCTGTTTAGTTGTCACTGTGTTAACCACAACCAACATGTTGGATCTCTGTTTAGTTGTCTCTGTTTAGTTGTCACTGTGTTAACCACAACCAACATGTTGTATCTCTGTTTAGTTGTCTCTGTTTAGTTGTCACTGTGTTAACCACAACCAACATGTTGGATCTCTGTTTAGTTGTCTCTGTTTAGTTGTCACTGTGTTAACCACAACCAACATGTTGGATCTCTGTTTAGTTGTCACTGTATTAACCACAACCAACATGCTGGATCTCTGTTTAGTTGTCACTGTGTTAACCACAACCAACATGTTGGATCTCTGTTTAGTTGTCTCTGTTTAGTTGTCACTGTGTTAACCACAACCAACATGTTGGATCTCTGTTTATAGGGGTCAGTGCTCTAAAATGAGTATCTCTGGGGAGAGAGAGGAGGGGGGCCCTTCCTCTAAAATGTATCTCTCTGGGGGACATGACACCAAATCTAAGAGGTAAGATGACAATTTTATGAAGAATTTCTTAAGTTTATTTCCAAAATAAATAGCTATCTTAAGATGAATGCACTTACTGTAAATCACTCTGGATAAGAGCATCTGCTAAATCAGGAGTTCTCAATCCGGGGTCTGTGGAGGTACTGCAGGGGTTCTCAATCCGGGGTCAGTGGAGGTACTGCAGGGGTTCTCAATCCGGGGTCTGTGGAGGTACTGCAGGGGTTCTCAATCCGGGGTCTGGGGAGGTACTGCAGGGGTTTCGCGGCACCCTGACTGTACTCGTTGCAATGTTAGACATTTGATAGAATTTTCACATGACACGACCACTTTGCCTACTCTTAAATATTATTTTTTACCAATGGTGATGGTTGTTACCAGCAGAATATTGACAATATAACCGTTACATCAACACTCTTCACACCCGTTTAACAACTCTAAATATCTTTGGCATAGTAGGTATCAAGTCCCTTGCCAATAATGTTTCCTACAACATTTTATACAATGTTCATTTTCATCAAACACATATTATGCCCTATACGCCTTCAAATGCCTAATTTATAGCCATGCACAATTTAGGATTATCATTTAACAATGTGATGTTGTGCTCCAAAGGGAGAACTTGAAATAACATGATGGAGATAATTAAATAATCAGAAGAACAACGTGTTTATTAAAATATGGAATCACTAAAAGGTCTATATATTTTTGGGTTCAATGAACCTCTAGAGTTCTGATCAACAAAAGGTTCCTGTTTTGAGGATGGGAACCCAGCAGCCCTCCAGTGGTCAGAACAAGTCCACCCATTTTTTCCAGCACCCGGCCCGGGATTCGAACCAGCCACCTTTCAGCCATAGGTCATACTCCCTCCACAGCTCCAACTCCTTAGCCGCTGGGTGAAAACCTGAGTTAATCTTCAGAAATAAGCATGAATTAATCTGCTAAAATGAAGACAAAATGCTATGCAGACAAACATGGTATTACTTGTTTACATAAGTATTCTACATAAATCAGTGCCAAAAGCACAAGACATACTGTTGCATGTAGGTCTATATTATTAATGGATTGATCATATAGAAATATAAAACATTATTTTAACTACTACAAAGCAATTACATGTGGTGCTGGAACCACTGACTCACTGCATTATTCTATAGTATTATCAAGACACCTGCTGTTAACTCTTAACTACTTAGGACAGCTCACGAGGTGTCCTAAATATCTGCCGACTAGGTGGGACTAGAGACTTCATGCATAGCTTTAATTTATACCCATAAGTGTAAAATGTCTTTATTCTCAGCACTTATACGACCAATTTTCTACTCTGAGACACTTTGGCGATATGGTCCCAGATCTCAACATATTGTTATAAAAAAAAACAGAATGTTTGTTTTACATAATAATACAAAATTAGTATTATCAATGTAACCCACTGTAAAGACTGGGTTTAGTTGATTGTGTTGCACTGATCATGTCCGCGTTCTGGAACTGTCCGCGTCCCCGTACAGAACTTTCCGCGTCCCCGTACAGAACCTAACGCCAAGGAGATTGTCCGGTTACGCGCAGAGTGGACTGAGGTGATCTTGGGGAATAACGACGGAGTTTGTTAGTGTTGAGACACCGAAGTTTACTGTTCAATTTGCTTTTTTCTTTACGGTCAGGGACAGTGTGAGTGTAGCCAGATCCTTTTCACTCTCTATCCTTGTTTCAATTTGTGGTTCACCGGATTCATCATCGAGACGAAAGACAGACGAACGACCTGCTAGCTAGTCGGTACAGCTCGGTAAACTAGCTAGCTACTCTACCAGCAGCATCCTAGTTATCCTAGCTAGTCGGTACAGCTCGGTAAACTAGCTAGCTACTCTACCAGCAGCATCCTAGTTACCCTAGCTAGTCGGTACAGCTCGGTAAACTAGCTAGCTACTCTACCAGCAGCATCCTAGTTACCCTAGCTAGTCGGTACAGCTCGGTAAACTAGCTAGCTACTCTACCAGCAGCATCCTAGTTATCCTAGCTAGTCGGTACAGCTCGGTAACCTAGCTAGCTACTCTACCAGCAGCATCCTAGTTATCCTAGCTAGTCGGTACAGCTCGGTAAACTAGCTAGCTACTCTACCAGCAGCATCCTAGTTATCCTAGCTAGTCGGTACAGCTCGGTAAACTAGCTAGCTACTCTACCAGCAGCATCCTAGTTATCCTAGCTAGTCGGTACAGCTCGGTAAGCTAGCTAGCTACTCTTTGTTAAAAAAGTTTGAAATATCCAATAAAGGTTGTTCCACTTCATGATTGTGTCCCACTTGTTGTTGATTATTCACAAAAAAATACAGTTTTATATCTTTATGTTTGAAGCCTGAAATGTGGCAAAAGGTCGCAAAGTTCAAGGGGGCCGAATACTTTCGCAAGGCACTGTATGTATTATAATATGTATAATATATTATTTTGAAAAACATATTGAATAAATGCATTGATTTTCACATTAGTATAACATAATGACCATACAATTCTAGGAGACGGAAGATGAATCTATATGTTGTTTGAGAGAATAAACCAAATGCATCTGCCATTGTCCTTCTACACTACTGGTGTTAAATTAACAGTGTGTTTGTGACGTCATGATGATCTCTTTGTCAGTCTGTCAGGCTGTGGAGTCACAGAGGAAGGCTGTGCTTCTCTGGTCTCAGCTCTGAGGTCAAACCCCTCACACCTGAGAGAGCTGGATCTGAGTAACAATGACCTGAAGGATTCAGGAGTGAAGCTGCTCTCTGCTGGACTGGGGAATCCCCACTGTAAACTGGAGACTCTAAGGTCAGTATTATCAGATATGAAAGCACTTAATATATGTAGTTCTCCCATTTGAAAAAGTCACAATTACTCTCACACATTCACTTATAGTGTATTAACTTGCCATAAGTTTAGTATTTGGTCCCATATTCCATGCCTGCAGTGATTACATCAATCTTGTGATTCTACTAACTTGTTGAATTAATTTGCAGTTTGTCTTGGTTGTGTTTTAGATGTTTTCCTTATAGAAACTGAATGGTGAATAATGTCCTGTCATTTTGGAGTCACTTCACTTGTATTGTCAGTAAGAATTGAAGATGTTTCTGAACACTTCTACATTCATGTTGATGCTACCATGATTATGAATAATCATGAATGAATCGTGAATGATGATGAATGAGAAAGTTACAGAAGAACAAAGATCATAACCCCTCTGTTATTGGTAATGGTGAGAGGTTAGCATGTTTTGTTGTAGCCTCTGTTATTGGTAATGGTGAGAGGTTAGCATGTTTTGTTGTAGACCTCAAATCCAAAATGTTGGAGAACAGAGCCACATTTGAAATGTTAGCTTCACTGTCTAAATAGATATGGTGTGGACTGTATAGTCAATACAATCTAAATCTGATTCCTCACTGTCTAAATAGATATGGTGTGGACTGTATACTCAATACAATCTAAATCTGATACCTCACTGTCTAAATAGATATGGTGTGGACTGTATACTCAATACAATCTAAATCTGATACCTCACTGTCTGTCTTCTGACTGATACTGCTTTTTAAACTGGTCTGGTCAGTCTACTATAATATTTGTACTATACATGTTTCTATCTGCAGGCAATACTTTGATCATTTGTCATTTTTTATGATTATACACTATTTTATGAATAGATATAGAAGGTTTCAGGACACAGATATATCTGAATATGTTGAAAAAATATACTGCCACTATTTTCACCACCAAAGAATATCAGTGTGATTTTAATATGATTTGACTCTTTGCAGGCTGTCAGGCTGTCTAGTCACAGAGGAAGGCTGTGCTTCTCTGGTCTCAGCTCTGAGGTCAAACACCTCACACCTGAGAGAGCTGGATCTGAGTAACAATGACCTGAAGGATTCAGGAGTGAAGCTGCTCTCTGCTGGACTGGGGAATCCCCACTGTAAACTGGAGACTCTGAGGTCAGTATTCCTGTAGTTGGTCAACAAGTGATAACTGTTCACCAGATCCACATGTGTTTACCAGACACACATAGTCCACACCATATGTGTTTGGACAGTGAAGCTTACAGTTTTAAATGTGGTGCTCCAGCATTTTGGATTTGAGATATAATGTTTCATATTAAGTGACAGTACAGAATGTCACCTTTTATTTGAGGGTAAAGGTGAGAGGTTAGCATGGTTTGTTGTAGCCTCTGTTATCGGTAATGGTGAGAGGTTAGTATGTTTTGTTGTAGTCTCTGTTATTGGTAATGGTGAGAGGTTAGCATGTTTTGTTGTAGCCTCTGTTATTGGTAATGGCGAGAGGTTAGCATGTTTTGTTGTAGTCTGTTATTGGTAATGGTGAGAGGTTAGCATGTTTTGTTGTAGTCTGTTATTGGTAATGGTGAGAGGTTAGCATGTTTTGTTGTAGCCTGTGTTATTGGTAATGGTGAGAGGTTAGTATGTTTTGTTGTAGCCTCTGTTATTGGTAATGGTGAGAGGTTAGCATGTTTTGTTGTAGTCTGTTATTGGTAATGGTGAGAGGTTAGTATGTTTTGTTGTAGCCTCTGTTATTGGTAATGGTGAGAGGTTAGTATGTTTTGTTGTAGCCTCTGTTATCGGTAATGGTGAGAGGTTAGCATGTTTTGTTGTAGTCTCTGTTATTGGTAATGGTGAGAGGTTAGCATGTTTTGTTGTAGTCTGTTATTGGTAATGGTGAGAGGTTAGTATGTTTTGTTGTAGCCTCTGTTATCGGTAATGGTGAGAGGTTAGCATGTTTTGTTGTAGTCTGTTATTGGTAATGGTGAGAGGTTAGTATGTTTTGTTGTAGCCTCTGTTATCGGTAATGGTGAGAGGTTAGCATGTTTTGTTGTAGTCTCTGTTATTGGTAATGGTGAGAGGTTAACATGTTTTGTTGTAACCTCTGTTATTGGTAATGGTGAGAGGTTAGCATGTTTTGTTGTAGTCTCTGTTATTGGTAATGGTGAGAGGTTAGTATGTTTTGTTGTAGTCTCTGTTATTGGTAATGGTGAGAGGTTACTATGTTTTGTTGCATCCTCTGTTATTGGTAATGGTGAGAGGTTAGCATGTTTTGTTGTATCCTCTGTTATTGGTAATGGTGAGAGGTTAGCATGTTTTGTTGTATCCTCTGTTATTGGTAATGGTGAGAGGTTAGTATGTTTTGTTGTAGCCTCTGTTATTGGTAATGGTGAGAGGTTAGCATGTTTTGTTGTAGCCTCTTATTGGTAATGGTGAGAGGTTAGTACATTTTGTTGTAGCCTCTGTTATTGGTAATGGTGAGAGGTTAGCATGTTTTGCTGTAGCCTCTGTTATTGGTAATAGTGAGAGGTTAGCATGCTTTGTTGTAGCCTCTGTAACTTTCTCACTCATTATTATTCATGATTCTTTCATGATTTTTCTTAATCATGGCATCATCAGGATTAATTTATTATTGTTTAGAAACATGTTATCTACTCTCTTAGACAGAAAAGTACTCCACTCATCATCCACCATTTTATTATTGGGCAAAACACAACCAAAACAAACTGAAAATGCAACCAACGAGTTTACGACCAAATACTAAACTTTTGACTATTTTAATACACAATGAGTGAATTGGTCAGATTACTTATGTCTTCTTCTAATGGGGAGACTGGAAATATAAAGTGTTTTCATTTTTAATGGTGAAACAGATATGTCTTAAAATATCCTCAAATTAAAGGTGACATTATAAACTGTCACGTCATATGAAACATTTGATCTCAAATCCAAATTGTTGGAGAATAGAGACACATTTAAAATGTTAGCTTCACTGTCTAAATAGATATGGTGTGGACTGTATACTCAATACAATCTAAATCTGATTCCTCACTGTCAAAATAGATATGGTGTGGACTGTATACTCAATACAATCTAAATCTGATACCTCACTGTCTAAATAGATATGGTGTGGACTGTATACTCAATACAATCTAAATCTGATTCCTCACTGTCTGTCTTCTGACTGATTCTGATTTTTTAACTGGTCTGGTCAGTCTACTATAATATTTGTACTATACATGTTTATATCTGCAGGCAATACTTTGATCATTTGTCATTTTTTATGATGATACACTATTTTATGAATAGATATGGAAGGTTTCAGGACACTGATATATCTGAATATGTTGAAAAAATATACTGCCACTATTTTCACCACCAAAGAATATCAGTGTGATTTTAATATGATTTGACTCTTTGCAGGCTGTCAGGCTGTCTAGTCACAGAGGAAGGCTGTGCTTCTCTGGTCTCAGCTCTGAGGTCAAACCCCTCACACCTGAGAGAGCTGGATCTGAGTAACAATGACCTGAAGGATTCAGGAGTGAAGCTGCTCTCTGATGGAATGGGGAATCCCCACTGTAAACTGGAGACTCTGAGGTCAGTATTCCTGTAGTTGGTCAACAAGTGGTAACTGTTCACCAGATCCACATGTGTTTACCAGACACATAGTCCACACCATATGTGTTTGGACAGTGAAGCTTACAGTTTAAAATGTGGTGCTCTTCTCCAGCATTTAGGATTTGAGATACAATGTTTCATATTAAATAACTACATGGTAATGGTGAGAGGTTAGCATGTTTTATTTTCTCTGTTATTGGTGATGGTGAGAGGTTAGCATGTTTTGTTGTAGCCTCTGTTATTGGTAATGGTGAGAGGTTAGCATGTTTTGTTGTGTCTGTTATTGGTAATGGTGAGAGGTTAGCATGTTTTGTTGTATCCTCTGTTATTGGTAATGGTGAGAGGTTAGCATGTTTTGTTGTAGCCTCTGTTATTGGTAATGGTGAGAGGTTAGCATGTGTTGTTGTAGCCTCTGATATTGGTAATGGTGAGAGGTTAGCATGTTTTTTTGTAGCCTCTGTTATTGGTAATGGTGAGAGGTTAGCATGTTTTGTTGTAGCCTCTGTAACTTTCTCACTCATTATTATTCATGATTCATTCATGATCTTTCTCAGTCAAGGCATCATCAGGATTAATTTATTATTGTTTAGGGCTTGATGTCTCATGGTGTTCGAGGAATATGGGACCAGATATACTTTTGACTAATTTAATACACTTTAAGTGTCAGAATACTTATGACTTCTTCAAATGAGGGACTAGATACATAAAAGGCTTTAATTTTTCTAAACATTGAAACAGATATGTATTAAAATATCCTCAAATAAAAGGTGACATTATATACTGTCACCTCATATGAAACATTTGATCTGAAATCCAAAATGCTGGAGTATAGAGACACACATTTAAAATGTCAGTTTCACTGTCTAAATAGATATGGTGTGGACTGTTTACTCAATACAATCTAAATCTGATACCTCACTGTCTAAATAGATATGGTGTGGACTGTATACTCAATACAATCTAAATCTGATACCTCACTGTCTAAATAGATATGGTGTGGACTGTATACTCAATACAATCTAAATCTGATTCCTCACTGTCTAAATAGATATGGTGTGGACTGTATCCTCAATACAATCTAAATCTGATACCTCACTGTCTAAATAGATATGATGTGGACTGTATACTCAATACAATCTAAATCTGATTCCTCACTGTCTAAATAGATATGGTGTGGACTGTATCCTCAATACAATCTAAATCTGATACCTCACTGTCAAAATAGATATGATGTGGACTGTATACTCAATACAATCTAAATCTGATTCCTCACTGTCTAAATAGATATGGTGTGGACTGTATACTCAATACAATCTAAATCTGATACCTCACTGTCTAAATAGATATGGTGTGGACTGTATACTCAATACAATCTAAATCTGATACCTCACTGTCTAAATAGATATGGTGTGGACTGTATACTCAATACAATCTAAATCTGATACCTCACTGTCTAAATAGATATGGTGTGGACTGTATACTCAATACAATCTAAATCTGATACCTCACTGTCTGTCTTCTGACTGATACTGCTTTTTAAACTGGTCTGGTCAGTCTACTATAATATTTGTACTATACATGTTTCTATCTTTGATCATTTGTTATTTCTAAATATGATACATTCATTTATGA
Source organism: Oncorhynchus clarkii lewisi (assembly GCF_045791955.1). Classification (NCBI taxonomy): domain Eukaryota; kingdom Metazoa; phylum Chordata; class Actinopteri; order Salmoniformes; family Salmonidae; genus Oncorhynchus; species Oncorhynchus clarkii. The sequence continues at coordinate 442,850 of NW_027261136.1, read as the reverse complement.
ATAGATATGGCAGGTTTCAGGACACTGATGAATCTGAATATTATTATTATTTTTTTTTTTTGAATTTTACCCCTTTTTCTCCCCAATTTCGTGGTATCCAATTGTTGTAGTAGCTACTATCTTGTCTCATCGCTACAACTCCCGTACTGGCTTGGGAGAGACGAAGGTTGAAAGTCATGCGTCCTCCGATACACAACCCAACCAAGCCGCACTGCTTCTTAACACAGCACCAATGGAAGCCAGCCGCACCAATGCACCGGAGGAAACACCGTGCACCTGGCCACCTTGGTTAGCGCACACTGCGCCCAGCCCGCCACAGGAGTCGCTGGTGCGCAATGAGACAAGGACACACACCCCTACCGACCAAGCCCTCCCTAACCCGGGCGACGCTAAGCCAATTGTGCGTCGCCCCACGGACCTCCCGGTCGCGGCCGGTTACGACAGAGCCTGGGCGCGAACCCAGGGACTCTGATGGCACAGCTGGCGCTGCAGTACAGCGCCCTTAACCACTGCGCCACCCGGGAGGCCTCATGTGAATATTTTTTATATCTGAATATTTAAAAAATATATACTGCCACGATTTTCACCACCAAAGAATGTTTCTATCACAAACGAACCCACAATACTAAACAACTAAACATAGAATAACAACCCACAAATAAACCAAGAAATATGGTTCCCAATCAGGGACAACGATAAACATCTGCCTCTGATTGAGAACCAATCCAGGCAACCATAGACATATAAACACCTAGACTAGACAAACCCCATAGATGTACAAAAACTAACAAGCCCTCGTCACACCCTGATGTCTATAAACTAACAAGCCCTCATCACACCCTGATGTATAAATACTAAACAAGCCCTCATCACACCCTGATGTATATAAACTAACAAGCCCTCATCACACCCTGATGTATAAATACTAAACAAGCCCTCATCACACCCTGATGTATATAAACTAACAAGCCCTCGTCACACCCTGATGTATATAAACTAACAAGCCCTCGTCACACCCTGATGTATAAATACTAAACAAGCCCTCGTCACACCCTGATGTATATAAACTAAACAAGCCCTCATCACACCCTGATGTATAAATACTAAACAAGCCCTCATCACACCCTGATGTATATAAACTAACAAGCCCTCGTCACACCCTGATGTATAAATACTAAACAAGCCCTCATCACACCCTGATGTATATAAACTAACAAGCCCTCGTCACACCCTGATGTATAAATACTAAACAATCCCTCATCACACCCTGATGTATAAATACTAAACAATCCCTCGTCACACCCTGATGTATATAAACTAACAAGCCCTCGTCACACCCTGATGTATAAATACTAAACAAGCCCTCATCACACCCTGATGTATATAAACTAACAAGCCCTCGTCACACCCTGACCTAACTAAAATAATAAAGAAAACTAAGTTAACTAAGGTCAGGACATCTGCAGGCAATACTTTGATCATTTGTCATTTATAATAATGATACATTCATTTCTGAGTAGATATGACAGGTTTCAATATACTGCCACTAATTTCACCACCAAAGAATATCAGTGTGATTTTAATATGATTTGACTCTTTGCAGGCTGTCAGGCTGTCTAGTCACAGAAGAAGGTTGTTCTTCTCTGGTCTCAGCTCTGAGGTCAAACCCCTCACACCTGAGAGAGCTGGACCTGAGCTACAATCACCCAGGAGACTCAGGAGTCAGACTGCTCTCTGCTGGACTGGAGGATCCACACTGCAGACTGGAGAAACTCAAGTATGTAGAGGGTTTATGTCAATGTTCATATCAGACATGTTGGACTTAACGGGCTAGTTAAAAACATTCTTACCACGACTTGGACAAAGTTGTGTGTGTGAGTTCAGTGTGTGTGTGTGTGCGTGTGTGTGTGTGAGTTCAATGTGTGGGTCCAATGTATGTGCAGTGTGTGTGTCCAGTGTAAATCTCTCAATGACACACACACTGGGGACACACACTGGACAAACACAGGACACACACAAACACTCACACACCCACAAACACTCACACACACACAAACACTCACACACACACTGGACAAACACACAAACACTCACACACACACTGGACAAACACACACTGGACACACACAGACAAATTGGAAACACACACACACAGGACACACACACACACACACACACACACACACAGGACACTCACACACACTCACACACACACACTGTACAAACACACACAGGACACACACACGCTGGACTCACACACAAAAACACACACACACACACTGGACACACACACACTGGACACACACTGGACACAGGACACAGGACACACACAAACACTCACACACACACACAAACACTCACACACACACTGGACACACACACACACACACACTGGACACACACACACACACACACACACACACTGACACACACACACACTGACACACACGCACTGACACACACACACACACTGGACACACACACAGAAACACAATGGACAAACACACACACTGGACACACACACACTGGACACATACACTGGACACACACACTGGACAAACACACACACAGACACACACTGGACAAACACACACACTGGACACACACACTGGACAAACACACACACAGACACACACTGGACAAACACACACACTGGACACACACATACACACACACAGACAAACTGGACACACACACAGGACACACACACACACACACTGGACTCACACACACACACACACACACACACACACACACACACACACACACACACACACAGACAAACATTCGCTTGATATATGCTATATACGTGTGTGTGTGTGTGTGTGTGTGTGTGTGTGTGTGTGTGAGTTCAGGTGTATCCCTCAATGACTGTCTGTTCTTCTGCTTACCGCTACAGTGTGAAACATGGTGGAGAGAACAGAATGAAACCTGGGCTTAGAAAATGTGAGTGTTGACTGCTGTGAAGAATATGACTAAGAATACACACACACACACACTGAACACACACAGACACACACACACACACACAGACAGACACACACACACACTGAACACACACACACACACACACACACAGACAAACATTCGCTTGATATATGCTATATACGTGTGTGTGTATGTGTGTCTGTGTGTGTGTGTGTGTGTGTGTTCAGTGTATGTGTCTGTGTGTGTGTCTGTGTGTGTGTCTGTGTGTGTGTGTGTTCAGTGTGTGTGTGTGTCTGTCTGTGTGTGTGTGTGTGTGTCTGTGTGTGTTCAGTGTGTGTGTGTGTGTGTGTGTGTGTCTGTGTGTGTTCTGTGTGTGTGTGTGTGTGTGTGTGTGTGTAATTAATGTGAATAAGTGTGTTTTATATTACCATACAGTATAACATATGATCATTCAACAAGTCTCAAGTTACCTTAACTTCTCCTTTTGATACCTAGAAACATCCACATTAAATTAATTAGTGAAAAGTGAGTTAACATTCTAATGTGAATGATGATGATTTCTAATATTGTGTCTGGTTTCATCCATCAGATGTCTGTGATCTCACACTGGACCTAAACACAGTAAACAGTCTCCTCTCTCTGTCTGAGGAGAACAGAAAGGTGACATGTTGGACAGAGAAGCAGCCGTATCCTGATCACCCAGAGAGATTTGAGGACTGTGAACAGGTGCTGTGTAGAGAGGGTCTGACTGGGCGCTGTTACTGGGAGGTAGAGTGGAGTGGGGGAGGGGCTGTTATAGGAGTGACATATAAAGGAATCAGCAGGAGAGGAAGGGTTAAGGACTGTTATCTTGGATACAATGACAAGTCCTGGAGTCTGAACTGCTCTGACAACAGTTACTCTGCCAGGCACAATAATAATCTCACTCTCATAGTCGTCCCCTCCTCCTCCAGCTCCCACAGAGTAGGAGTGTATCTGGACTGGCCAGCCGGCACTCTGTCCTTCTATAGAGCCTCCTCTGACACACTGACCCACCTGATCACATTCACCTCCACATTCACTGAGCCCCTCTATCCAGGGTTTAGGGTTTGGTGGGATGAAGGCGACTCAGTGTCCCTCTGTCAGTGATATACACACACTGGACAAACACACACACACACACACACACACACACACACACACACACACACACACACTGGACAAACACACACACACACACACACACACACTGGACAAACACACACACACCTGCTGGACACACACTTGACACACACACACTCACACTGGACACACACACACACCTGCTGGACACACACTTGACACACACACACTCACACTGGACACACAGACACTGGACAAACACACACACACCAGCTGGACACACACTGGACTCACAGACACACGCTGGACACACACACACACACTGGACGCACACACACACACACACACACTGGACGCACACACACACACTCACACTGGATACACACACACACACAAACTGGACACACACACACACATACACCTGCTGGACACACACACTGGACACACACACACACACACTGGACTTACAGACACACACTGGACACACACACACACACACAAACACACACTGGACTCACAGACACACACTGGACACACACACACACACTGGACAAACACACACACTGGACAAATACACACACACACAAACACAGTGGACACACACACACAAACACAGTGGACACACACACACTGGACAAACACACACACTGGACAAATACACACACACACAAACACACACTGGACAAACACACACTAGACAAATACACACACACACTAGACAAACACACACACACACTGGACACACACACACACATACACACACTGGACTCACAGACACACACACACACACATACACAGACACACACACACACACACACACACACACACACACACACTGGACAAATACACACACACTAGACAAACACATATTTTAATACTATTATGTTATGGTATGAAATGTATGGGTTGTTGGTTAAGCTGTTACTGAAAATGGAAGTAAAACAAATGAATTGTCTGTACCTTGTGGGAAAGGGAGAAGGAGGGCATATCTTTCAGACAGATTGGAATGTTTGTTTTACGAGGGGAGTAGAAGACATCTCCAGACCTGAAGACACTGTGCTATTGTGTGGATCGGAGAGGGTGTGAGAAACTGATGATGTCATTTTATGTTGTCTCTTTAAAAGGTAAGGTTCTTTGTATTTTGGGTCAGTACTCTCTTGTAATAAACACTGCTACCTGAGTTTAAGACTGGGGCTCTGTCCATTCCTATAATAATAACATGGGTTTTACGATCCCATAGAATGCATTGACAGAGTACTTCATTCTGATTGGGAAATAATACAGAGGAATTTAGAATTCCACTAACACTGCTCTCAGCTCTCTCTGCCCTCTCTCTCTCTGCTCTCTCTGCTCTCTCTCTCTGCCCTCTCTGTTCTCTCTCTCTGCCCTCTCTGCTCTCTCTCTCTGCCCTCTCTGCTCTCTCACTATTTTTTCTCTGTTCTCTGCTCTCTCTGCTCTCTCTGCTCTGCTCTCTCTTTTCACTGCTCTCTCTCTCTCTCTGCTCTCTCTTCTCCCTGTTCTCTGCTCTCTCACTCCCTCTGCTTTCTCTGCTCTCTCTTTGCTCTCTGTTCTCTGCTCTCTCTGCCCTTTGTTCTCTCTGCTCTGCTGCTCTCTACCCACTCGCTCTGCTCTCTCAGCCTGCTCTCTGCTCTCTCTCTCTATTATCTCTGCTCTCTCTGCTCTCTTTGATCTCTCTCTCACTCTCTGCTCTCTCTTTGCTCTCTCAGCCTACTCTCCGCTCTCTCCCTCCCTCCCCCTCTCTCTTTCTCTCTCTCTCTCTAATGCTCTCTGCCCTCTCTCAGCCTTCTCTCTTCTCTCTGCTCTCGCTCTCTACTCTCTCAGCCTGCTTTCTGCCTGCTTTCTGCTCTCTCAACTCTCTGCTCTCTCTCTGCTCTCTCTCTCTTTCCCTGCTCTCTGCTCTCTCTGTGTGCTCTGCTCTCTTCTCTCTCACACACACTCTCTGCTCTCTTGCTTTTCTCTGCTCTCTCTGCTCTCTCTCTGCTCTCTTGCTTTTCTCTGCTCTCTCTGCTCTCTCTCTGCTCTCTCTCTTTCTGCTTTCGTTATCTGCTGTCTCTCTCTGCCCCCTCTCTCTATGCTCTCTGCTCTCTCTTCTCTCTGTTCTCTCTGTTCTCTGCTCTCTCTCTCCCTCTGCTCTGTCTGCTCTCTCTCTTCTCTTTGTTCTCTTCTCTCTGTTCTCTGCTCTCTCTCTCCCTCTGCTCTCTCTGCTCTATGCTCTCTCTCTCTTTCTCCCTCTGCTCTCTCTGCTCTATCTCTGCACTCTCTCTCTGTTCTATGCTCTCTCTCTCTTTCTCCCTCTGCTCTCTCTGCTCTATCTCTGCACTCTCTCTCTGTTCTATGCTCTCTCTCTCTTTCTCCCTCTGCTCTCTCTGCTCTATCTCTGCACTCTCTCTCTGTTCTATGCTCTCTCTCTCTTTCTCCCTCTGCTCTGTCTGCTCTCTCTCTTCCCTTTGTTCTCTTCTCTCTGCTCTCTCTCTCTGCTCTCTGCTCTCTGCTCTCTCTCTCTGCCCTCTGCTCTCTGCTCTCTCGTCTCTCTGTTTTCTGCTTTCTTTCTGCCTCTGCTCTCTCTCCCTCTGCTATCTCTCTCCCTCTGCTCTCTCTGTTCTCTGCTCTCTCTGTTCTCTGCTCTCTCTGTTCTCTGCTCTCTCTCTCTTTCTCCCTTTGCTCTCTCTGCTCTCTATCTCTCTTCTCTCTGTTCTCTGCTCTCTCTCTCTGCTCCCTCTGCTCTCTCTACTCTCTACTCTGCTGCTCTCTATTTTATCTGCTCTCTCTGCTCTCTGCTCTTCCTCTCTGCTCTCTCTGCTCTCTCTCTTTCACTGCCCTCTCTCTGGCCTCTCTGCTCTCTCTCTTCTCACTCTCTGCTCGCTCTCTGCTCTCTCTGCTCTCCGCTCTCTCTCTGCTCTCTCAGCCTGCTCTCTGCTCGCTCTCTCTGCTATCTCTCTCCCTCTGCTCTCTCTCTGCTCTCTCTCTCTGTTCTCTCACTCTGCTCTCTCTGCTCTCTCTCTGCTCTCTCTCTCTCTCCCTCTGCTCTCTCTCTCTGCTCTCTCTCTTTTCTCTCTCCCTACCTGGTCTCTTCTCTCTCTCTCTCTGCTCTCTCTCTGCTCTCTCGCTTTTCTCTGCTCTCTCTGCTCTCTCTCTGCTCTCTCTCTTTCCGCTCTCATTATCTGCTGTCTCTCTCTGCTCCCTCTCTCTCTGCTCTCCGCTCTCTCTCTGCTCTCTCAGCCTGCTCTCTGCTCGCTCTCTCTGCTATCTCTCTCCCTCTGCTCTCTCTCTGCTCTCTCTCTCTGTTCTCTCACTCTGCTCTCTCTGCTCTCTCTCTGCTCTCTCTCTCTCTCCCTCTGCTCTCTCTCTCTGCTCTCTCTCTTTTCTCTCTCCCTACCTGGTCTCTTCTCTCTCTCTCTGCTCTCTCTCTGTTCTCTCTGTTCTCTGCTCTCTCTGCCCTTTGTTCTCTCTGCTCTCTGCTCTGCTGCTCTCTCTACCCGCTCTCTCTGCTCTCTCACTCTCTATTATCTCTGCTCTCTCTGCTCTCTTTGATCTCTCTCACTCTCTGCTCTCTCTCTTTGCTCTCTCAGCCTGCTCTCCGCTCTCTCCCTCCCTCTCCTCTCTCTCTCTCTCTCTCTCTCATGCTCTCTGCCCTCTCTCAGCCTTCTCTCTTCTCTCTTCTCTCTGCCCTGTCTCAGCCTTCTCTCTTCTCTCTTCTCTCTGCTCTCGCTCTCAACTCTCTCTCTGCTCTCTCTCTCTCCCTCTGCTCTCTCTCTCTCTAATGCTCTCTACCCTCTCTCAGCCTTATCTCTTCTCTCTGCTCTCTCTCTCTCTGCTCTCTCTCTCTCGCTCTCTCTCTCCCCCTCTGCTCTCTCTCTCTCTGCTCCCTCTCTTTTCTCTCTCCCTATCTGGTCTCTTCTCTCTCCCTCTGCTCTCTTCTCTCTCCCTCTGCCCTCTCTATTTGCTCTCTCTGCTTTCTCGCTTTTCTCTGCTATCTCTGCTCTCTCTCTTTCTGCTCTCATTATCTGCTGTCTCTCTCTGCTCCCTCTCTCTGCTCTCTGCTCTCTCTTCTCTCTGTTCTCTCTGCTCTGCTGCTCTCTCTACCCGCTCTCTCTGCTCTCTCACTCTCTATTATCTTTGTTCTCTCTGCTCTCTTTGATCTCTCTCTCACTCTCTGCTCTTTCTCTTTGCTCTCTCAGCCTGCTCTCCGCCCCCCCCCTCTCTCTCTCTCTCTCTAATGCTCTCTGCCCTCTCTCAGCCTTCTCTCTGCTCTCTTTTCTCTGCTCTCTCTATGCTCTCTCTGTGTGCTCTGCTCTCTTCTCTCTCACACACACACTCTCTGCTCTCTTCTCTCTCTCTCTCCCACACTCTCTGCTCTCTCCCTCCCACACTCTCTGCTCTCTCTCTCTCCCACACTCTCTGCTCTCTCTCTCTCCCACACTCTGCTCTCTCTCTCTCTCCCACACTCTCTGCTCTGTCTCTCTCTCCCACACTCTGCTCTCTCTCTCTGCTCCCTCTCTCTCTTTTCCCTGCTCTCTGCTCTCTCTGTGTGCTCTGCTCTCTTCTCTCTCACACACACTCTGCTCTCTCGCTTTTCTCTGCTCTCTTTGATCTCTCTCTCTCTCTGCTCTCTCTCTTTGCTCTCTCAGCCTGCTCTCCGCTCTCTCCCCCCCTCTCTCTCTCTCTCTAATGCTCTCTGCCCTCTCTCAGCCTTCTCTCTGCTCTCTGCTCTCTCTCTCTCTTTTCCCTGCTCTCTGCTCTCTCTGTGTGCTCTGCTCTCTTCTCTCTCTCACACACACTCTGCTCTCTATATTATATCTAGTATTCAGACCAGAGAGAGAGAGAGAGAGAGAGAGTCGAATATACTGATATACAGCAACATTCAGAAAGTATTCAGACCAGAGAGAGAGAGAGTCTAATATACTGATATACAGTAACATTCAGAAAGTATTCAGACCAGAGAGAGAGAGAGAGAGTCTAATATACTGATATACAGTAACATTCAGAAAGTATTCAGACCAGAGAGAGAGAGTCTAATATACTGATATACAGTAACATTCAGAAAGTATTCAGACCAGAGAGAGAGAGTCTAATATACTGATATACAGTAACATTCAGAAAGTATTCAGACCAGAGAGAGAGAGTCTAATATACTGATATACAGTAACATTCAGAAAGTATTCAGACCAGAGAGAGAGAGTCTAATATACTGATATACAGTAACATTCAGAAAGTATTCAGACCAGAGAGAGAGAGAGTCTAATATACTGATATACAGTAACATTCAGAAAGTATTCAGACCAGAGAGAGAGAGAGTCTAATATACTGATATACAGTAACATTCAGAAAGTATTCAGACCAGAGAGAGAGAGTCTAATATACTGATATACAGTAACATTCAGAAAGTATTCAGACCAGAGAGAGAGAGTCTAATATACTGATATACAGTAACATTCAGAAAGTATTCAGACCAGAGAGAGAGAGTCTAATATACTGATATACAGTAACATTCAGAAAGTATTCAGACCAGAGAGAGAGAGAGTCTAATATACTGATATACAGTAACATTCAGAAAGTATTCAGACCAGAGAGAGAGAGAGTCTAATATACTGATATACAGTAACATTCAGAAAGTATTCAGACCCCTTGACTTTTTACACATTTTGTCACGTTACAGCCTTATTCTAAAATGGATTAAATGTGTTTTTCCCCTCATCAATCTACACACAATAACCCATAATTACAAATCAAAAACTGTTTATTTTATGTGTGAACATTTTCATTTAAAAAAAACGTAGATATAACATTTACATAAATATTCAGACCCTTTACTCAGTACTTTGTTGAAGCACCTTTGGCAGCGATTACAACCTTGAGTCTTCTTGGGTATGATGCTACAAGCTTGGCACACCTGTATTTGGGGAGTTTCTCCCATTCTTCTCTGCAGATCCTCTCAAGCTCTGTCAGGTTGGATGGGGAGTTTCTCCCATTCTTCTCTGCAGATCCTCTCAAGCTCTCTCAGGTTGGATGGGGAGCGTTGCTTCGCTGCACAGCTATTTTCACGACTCTCCAGAGATGTTTGATCGGGTTCAAGTCTGGGCTTTGGATTGGCCACTCAAAGGCATTCAGAGACTTGTCCAGAAGCCACTACTGCATCGTCTTGGCTGTGTGCTTAGGGTCGTTGTCCTGTTGGAAGGTGAAACTTTACCCCAGTCTGAGGTCCTGAAAGCTCTGGAGCAGGTTTTCATCAAGGATCTCTCTGTACTTTGCTCTGTTCATCTTACCCGTAATCCCGATTAGTCTCCCAGTCCCTGCAGCTGAAAAACATCCTCACAGCATGATGCTGCCACCTCCATACTTCATCGTAGGGATGGTGCCAGGTTACCTCCAGATGTGATGCTTAGCATTCAGTTTGCTTAGCAAACCTGTTAAATCTTGGTTTCAAAAGACCAGAGAATCTTGTTTCTCATGGTCTGAGAGTCCTTTAGGTGCCTTTTGGCAAACTCCAAGCGGACTGTCATGTGCCTTTGACGGAGGACTGGCTTCCATCTGGCCACTCTACCATAAAGGCCTGATTGGTGGAGTGCTGCAGAGATGGTTGTCCTTCTGGAAGGTTCTCCAATCTCCCATCGGGTTCTTGGTCACCTCCCTGGCCAAGGCCCTTCTCCACTAATTGCTCAGTTTCACAGGGCGGCCAGCTTCAGGAAGAGTCTTGGAGGTTCCTAACGACTTCCGTTTCAGAATGATGGAGGCCACTGTGTTCTTGGGGACCTTCAATGCTGCATAATTATTTTGGTACCCTTTCCCAGATCTGTGCCTCACTACAATCCTGACTGGGAGCTCTAATACACACACAGTGTCCTGTAGGCCAATGTACTTCCATATACACCCCCCATCTACTACTGCCACTATATATATATATATATAGACCACCTGATAGAACCCAGGTCTCATCTCTCTATCAGTACTAGCTACTGCTACTATATATATACAGTGCCTTGCGAAAGTATTCGGCCCCCTTGAACTTTGCGACCTTTTGCCACATTTCAGGCTTCAAACATAAAGATATAAAATTGTATTTTTTTGTTAATAATCAACAACAAGTGGGACACAATCATGAAGTGGAACGACATTTATTGGATATTTCAAACTTTTTTAACAAATCAAAAACTGAAAAATTGGGCGTGCAAAATTATTCAGCCCCTTCATCACCATTCCATCACCATTCCATCACCATTCCATCACCATTCCATTACCATTCCATCACCATTCCATTACCATTCCATTACTATTCCACCACCATTCCATTACCATTCCATTACCATTCCATCACCATTCCACCACCATTCCATCACCATTCCATCGCCATTCCACCACCATTCCATCACCATTCCATCACCATTCCATCACCATTCCATCACCATTCCACCACCATTCCATCACCATTCCATCACCATTCCATTACCATTCCATTACTATTCCACCACCATTCCATTACCATTCCATTACCATTCCATCACCATTCCATCACCATTCCACCACCATTCCATTACCATTCCATCACCATTCCATTGCCATCCACTTCCACAGTTCTTTACTAAAAACATATTTATTTGTTACATTTGACTGTGGAAAACCTAGCAGTACTACTGATTTCACTGAGAGTGGGGCAGATATATATTATTACTGTGTAAAACCTAGCAGTACTACTGATTTCACTGAGAGTGAGGCAGATATATATTATTACTGTTCACAATATGACAGTACAGTAATAGATGGAAGAAGAAAGGTGGAAATGTTGTAATATTGATCACAATATGACAGTACAGTAATAGATGGAAGAAGAGAGGTGGAAATGTTTTAATATTGATCACAATATGACAGTACAGTAATAGATGGAAGAAGAGAGGTGGAAATGTTTTAATATTGATCACAATATGACAGTACAGTAATAGATGGAAGAAGAGAGGTGGAAATGTTTTAATATTGATCACAATATGACAGTACAGTAATAGATGGAAGAAGAGAGGTGGAAATGTTTTAATATTGATCACAATATGACAGTACAGTAATAAATGGAAGAAGAGAGGTGGAAATGTTTTAATATTGATCACAATATGACAGTACAGTAATAGATGGAAGAAGAGAGGTGGAAATGTTTTAATATTGATCACAATATGACAGTACAGTAATAGATGGAAGAAGAGAGGTGGAAATGTTTTAATATTGATCATAATATGTCAGTACAGTAATCGATGGAAGAAGAGAGGTGGAAATGTTTTAATATTGATCACAATATGACAGTACAGTAATAAATGGAAGAAGAGAGGTGGAAATGTTTTAATATTGATCACAATATGACAGTACATTAATAGATGGAAGAAGAGAGGTGGAAATGTTTTAATATTGATCACAATATGTCAGTACAGTAATAGATGGAAGAAGAGAGGTGGAAATGTTTTAATATTGATCACAATATGACAGTACAGTAATAGATGGAAGAAGAGAGGTGGAAATGTTTTAATATTGATCACAATATGACAGTACAGTAATAGATGGAAGAAGAGAGGTGGAAATGTTTTAATATTGATCACAATATGACAGTACAGTAATAAATGGAAGAAGAGAGGTGGAAATGTTTTAATATTGATCACAATATGACAGTACAGTAATAGATGGAAGAAGAGAGGTGGAAATGTTTTAATATTGATCACAATATGACAGTACAGTAATAGATGGAAGAAGAGAGGTGGAAATGTTTTAATATTGATCACAATATGTCAGTACAGTAATAGATGGAAGAAGAGAGGTGGAAATGTTTTAATATTGATCACAATATGACAGTACAGTAATAAATGGAAAAAGAGAGGTGGAAATGTTTTAATATTGATCACAATATGACAGTACAGTAATAGATGGAAGAAGAGAGGTGGAAATGTTTTAATATTGATCACAATATGACAGTACAGTAATAGATGGAAGAAGAGAGGTGGAAATGTTTTAATATTGATCACAATATGACAGTACAGTAATAGATGGAAGAAGAGAGGTGGAAATGTTTTAATATTGATCACAATATGACAGTACAGTAATAGATGGAAGAAGAGAGGTGGAAATGTTTTAATATTGATCACAATATGACAGTACAGTAATAGATGGAAGAAGAGAGGTGGAAATGTTTTAATATTGATCACAATATGACAGTACAGTAATAGATGGAAGAAGAGAGGTGGAAATGTTTTAATATTGATCACAATATGACAGTACAGTAATAGATGGAAGAAGAGAGGTGGACATGTTTTAATATTGATCACAATATGACAGTACAGTAATAGATGGAAGAAGAGAGGTGGAAATGTTTTAATATTGATCACAATATGTCAGTACAGTAATAGATGGAAGAAGAGAGGTGGAAATGTTTTAATATTGATCACAATATGACAGTACAGTAATAGATGGAAGAAGAGAGGTGGAAATGTTTTAATACTGATCAGAATATGACAGTACAGTAATAGATGGAAGAAGAGAGGTGGAAATGTTTTAATATTGATCACAATATGACAGTACAGTAATAGATGGAAGAAGAGAGGTGGAAATGTTTTAATATTGTTCACAATATGTATTAATATTGATTTAATATTGACACTAATCATTCTATGTTACACTTTTTGATCAGACACTAATCATTCTGTTGTTACTACTGTAAGATACTGAGAGAACAGGACACTAATCATTCTATGTTGTTACTACTGTAAGATATTAAGAGAACAGGGCCATTGGTGCATCTCAACAATCTAAAGTGGCCTCCTATCCTTTTCTCCTCTCCTTATCTCCTTATCTCCTCTCCTTTATCTGGACTCATCTGAGAACACAATAGAGGTCAAAGTAACATGGTGTCTTCCTCTCTTTATCTCCTCTCCTTATCTCCTCTCATCCAATAGAGGTCAAAGTAACATGGTGTCTTCCTCTCCTTATCTCCTCTCCTTATCTCCTCTCATCTAATAGAGGTCAAAGTAACATGGTGGCTGGACATTACTTTCACCTGGCCAGTTCTCTCATGTCAGAAGGGGGAAAGGAACATATGAATTCAAACATCACTGATGGGAGAGCTATTGCCTTGTGTGTAAAGTAAAGTATGTAGCTCAATAGCTCTGTTGAGACACATATTGCCACAGAGTCACCATGACGGTAGGCCCTTAACTCCACCTTGGGAGCACCATTCACATAACCCCCACTGTGAGCCTATGGACACGAGTCACCATGACGGTAGGCCCTTAACTCCACCTTGGGAGCACCATTCACATAACCCCCGCCTATGGACATGAGTCACCATGACGGTAGGCCCTTAATTAACTCCACCTTGGGAGCACCATTCACATAACCCCCGCCTATGGACATGAGTCACCATGACGGTAGGCCCTTAATTAACTCCACCTTGGGAGCACCATTCACATAACCCCCACTGTGAGCCTATGGACACGAAACACCATGACGGTAGGCCCTTAACTCCACCTTGGGAGCACCATTCACATAACCCCCACCGTGAGCTATGGACATGCTGCACTATTAACTCAATGTTTTTACCTCTGTGTTATGGATTATCATCGTCTTCATCAGACAGAAAATACATCAGGGAAACAGGGTTCTGAGGCGTCTCCTTCAAGGGTCAGTAATTTTTCTTGATTTAATTTTTACCTTCATTTAAGAACAAATTCAACAAATTCTTATTTTCAATTACGGCCTAGGAACAGTGGATTAACTGCCTGTTCAGGGGCAGAACGACAGATTTGTACATCGTCAGCTCAGGGTTTTGAACTTGCAACCTTCCGGTTACTAGTCCAACGCTCTAACCACTAGGCTACCCTGCCGCCCCAGTAATGGCATGGCAAGAATAGTCTGCACAATTTCTTATATAACCCCGACTATAAACGTTATATAACCCACATTTAGAATAACAGTTTTCAGTGGTCCACTTTAAGTCTATCACTCAAATTCAAGACCCTCAACTTAGCACACACCTATACAGTTAGAATGTAAATTTACAAACGGGACCAAATATAGACAGTTTTTACCAGTATTAACTTTTTATCATTACAGCCCCAGTTTATCCCTGCCTTACACTGTCGAGAGTGGCATAGTAATGACAGATCCGTATCTCAATTCTTAGTCTCAATTACTTTACATTTCGCAGTGTGCAGAACTCCACAACCCAAATAAACAGTTCCAGGCTGACCAGGCACTCCTCCTTCTGGCGCGTCTTGATGTTCTTCTTCAGATTTTCAGTTCGTCCTTCCAATGGCACATGTTCAAAGTGGATGGGCCTTGATAATGCCTCTCACCTGAGCTGCCAGTGTCCTTTACAGTCCATTATGTCTTGTCCATTGCTCAGACTCAGTTCTCACGGTAGGAGTGGTGAAGGACAAGGTTGTAGTGAACGCCATTTCTTCTGCTGGTTAGGGGGGTTGAGGTCCACACCCTGTTTGGTCAAATGATCCCTTCCATGCATCTAGATACCATCTGTAGTCATCTTCGCCATAATCCCGGAAGAGGACAGACGAGAACAACACTTTAGTTCAGTTAACTTCTGATTCAGGAAATCCAGACAAGCATTGACTGTTTGACAAATTATTACTTTTACCAATTATTCTTAACTTCTTATGGGTACGTGGGGCGGTAACGTCCCACCTGGCCAACATCCAGTGAAATTGCAGAGCGCAAAATTCAAAAATACTCAATTCAAATATTGAACATTCTTGAAAATATATGCGTTATACATCAAAATAAAGCTTAACTTCTTGTTTATCCATTTATGTCAGATTTCAAAAAGGCTTTATGGCGAAAGCATACCATGAGATTATCCGAGATCAGGCCCAGCAGACAAATAATTACAAACAATTACCAGCCAAGTAGAGGAGTTACACTAGTCAGAAATAGTGATACAATTAATGACTTACCTTTGATGATCTTCATATGGTTGCACTCACAGACTCCCATTTACTCAATAAATGTTTGTTTTGTTCGATAACGTCCCTCTTTATATCCAAAAACCTCAGTTTTGTTTACGCGTTTGTTCGGTAATCCACAGGCTCAACAGACAGACGAAAAATTCGAAAAGTATCAGTAAAGTTCGTAGAAACATGTCAAACGATGTTTATAATCAATCCTCAGGTTGTTTTTAGTCATAATAATCAATAACATTTCAACCGGACAATAGCTTCGTCAATATAAAAGGAAAACAAGAAAAGCATGCTCTCGGTCACGCACATGAAAAACCTCTGGGACACTACGGTGTCCACTTATTCAAAGTGGTCTTACTCTCTCATTTTTCAGAATACAAGCCTGAAACAATTTCTAAAGACAGTTGACATCTAGTGGAAGCCATGGGAAGTGCAATTTGAGTCCTAAGTCAATGAATACTGTAATGGCATTCATTAGAAAACTACAAACATGAAAAAATCCCACATTGGCACAACTGCCATATCAGTTCTGTTATACTCACAGACATTTTTTTTTAACAGTTTTGGAAACTTTAGAGGGTTTTCGCTGCAATTGTGTATGAAACAATTCAACATTAGGGGGTCATTTGCATATAGGGGGTCTCGAAAAACAACAGGTGTTATTTCCTGAGGTTGGATCAACAGTCAACCACACCTAGAGAATCTTCAAGATAATCAAAAGGCCTTATTTTATATGAATACAGTCTTTCCTACAACAAACAATTATAAATATAAGCATTTAAAGGGTATTAAAGTGTAGTACTGTGCGGGAATAATATATATTTATATATATATATCTGTTGTATAACATAATTTTCCCGTGTATAAAAACGTTCTGGCTTGGTTAAATATTGCATAGTAAAATTGTTTAACTAATTATAACTAATATATAAAAGGTCTGTACTAAAGATATTAATTAAATAAAGGGTTTTACAATTGTGTCTTACCTTTAATGAAAGGAATCTCCGTTTTTTCTCTCTGTCTATATATCTAAAACAGGTGTAATTTCCCGAGGATGGAGGGATCAACAGTCAATCGCACAGTCTGTAAATTCATTCCATACTATGACTCAGTTAGCACACAGATGCTCATCTGAAAACTCTTTTCAGGACATTACGCATGGATAATTTTGAAGGTGAGGATGTGAAAATAATATATATTAGATGTTGTTTTTCATTAGGTAGTTTGTGGGAAATGTTTGATATTACAGGGTAGCTATTACTGTACGGTTGGAACTCTATTACTATGGAGCTATTATTATTCCTATATTATTAAAACGTCTGTAGAATACCCAACATTTACCCAGCTGCTACCAGGAATAATTGATTTGGATCATTCAACATCAGCTGTTATAACTATCCAAGATGAGGATTCAGAGGAACAGACGTAGGCCTGTTCTTCTTCACGCAGCCCTACACCCTCAAGCCATTAGAGATGTAAGTCCAAAAAATAAAAGGTGTAATAATCTTAATGCAGTAAGTCAAGAATGTCATGAAAAGCAATCAAATTAATAATTTACCTTTGATGATCTTCGGATGTTTTCACTCACAAGACTCCCAGTTACACAACAAATGTTATTTTTGTTCCATAAAGATTATTTTTATACCCAAAATACCTCAGTTTGTTTGGCGCGTTATGTTCAGAAGTCCACAGGAAAGAGCGGTCACGACAACGCAGACGTATATTCCAAATAGTCTCCATAATGTCCACAGAAACATGTAAAACGTTTTTTTATAGTCAAACCTCAGGTTGTTGTCAAAACATATATTCGATAATATATCAACCGGGTGTGTAGGTTTTTCAGTAACACTGGGAGAAACAATGGCCGCTTTACTCTGTAGCGCAAAACTCACTCTGAGAGCCCCCACCTATCCACTTACGCAATGTGATCTTTCACGCTCATTTTTCAAAATAAAAGCCTGAAACCATGTCTAAAGACTGTTGACACCTTAGGGAAGCCAGGGGGAAAGGAATCTGGTTGATATCCCTTTCAATGGAGGATAGGCATGCATAGGAACAGAGAGGATTCAAAATAAGAGGCACTTCCTGATTGGATTTTCCTCAGGTTTTCGCCTGCAATATCAGTTCTGTTATACTCACAGACAATATTTGTACAGTGTTGGAAACTTTAGAGTGTTTTCTATCCTAATCTGTCAATTATATGCATATTCTAGTTTCTGGAGCTGAGAAATAGGCCGTTTCAAATGGGTACGTTTTTTTAGCCAAAAACGAAAATACTGCCCCCTACACGCAAACGGTTAAGTTATAAGTGTTCATTCAGTATTGTTGTAATTGTCATTATTACAAATAAATAAATAAAAATCGGCCGATTAATCGGAATTGGCTTTTTTGGTCTACCAATAATCGGCATCGGTGTTGAAAAGTCATAATTGGTCGACCTCTAGTCCACATTACACACACACACACTATAAAATGTCATGCAATTGTTTTCTATAACTGTGAACATCCACTAGGGGGGAACAGTGGTCCACTCTTGAGTAGGGCCTTGCTTTGGCATGCATTTTCATGCTTCTGAGTCACTTTGAGACATGTCACATAAAATCGACATTTGTTTGTTGAATACATATGTGAGTCTCGTTAATAAAAAAAAAATCAACAACACAACATCTAATTTATTATATACTATATAATTTATATAATGCATTAAAATAGGTCCATCTTATTATAGAATACATGGACCTCTTTTTAATATTTTTTATTGACTGAGACATACACTGGACAGTCCATCCTCGGACATCCCAGGATGATCGCCTGAGGACTCTTTTTAAAAGGTTAAAGGTTAGTCAGGATTAAAACAGTTTTTTCAAAGGCAATAGGGACACCCCTTGTGTGTTAGAGACCCCCTAGATGAACAACCTGTTGACCATTAAAATATGGATTGCTGAGAACTCTTTAAAAGTTGAAAGGTTAAACAGGTTTAAAACAGTTGTTGTTTTGCAAAACCTTTATATAAATCATAATCGTTACTATTACACAATACTACACATTACTACACAATACACATTATTATTACACAATACTACACATTACTACACAATACACATTATTATTACACAATACTACACATTACTACACAATATACATTATTATTACACAATACTACACATTACTACACAATACATGTTGTTATTACACAATACTACACATTACTACACAATACACATTATTATTACACAATACACATTATTATTACACAATACTACACATTACTACACAATACACATTATTATTACACATTACTACACATTACTACACAATACACATTATTATTACACAATACTACACATTACTACACAATACATGTTTATATGTATAGTAATAAGTAAATATTTTCTGAGAGAAAAAGAAGAATCAACATTTTCCTCCTTTTCAGGGGTCTATTGTAACCTGACACCCCCATCAGTCTCTCCTTTTCAGGGGCCTATTGTAACCTGACACCCCCATCAGTCTCTCCTTTTCAGGGGCCTATTGTAACCTGACACCCCCACCAGTCTCTCCTTTTCAGGGGCCTATTGTAACCTGACACCCCTATCAGTCTCTCCTTTTCAGGGGCCTGTTGTAACCTGACACCCCCACCAGTCTCTCCTTTTCAGGGGCCTATTGTAACCTGACACCCCCACCAGTCTTTCCTTTTCAGGGGCCTATTGTCCAAATCCCCGTCTTCAAGCTGGGAGGGCCTCAGACGTTGCCTCTTCCACGCTGGCAGTCCATGGCCTTCCAGGGCCTATTGTAACCCGACACCCCACCAGTCTCTCCTTTTCAGGGGCCTATTGTAACCTCACACCCCCATCAGTCTCTCCTTTTCAGGGGCCTATTGTAACCTCACACCCCCATCAGTCTCTCCTTTTCAGGGCCTATTGTAACCTGACACCCCATTAGTCTCCACAAGCCTCAGACGTTGCCTCTTCCACGCTGGCTGTCCATGGCCTTCCAGGTCCTATTGTAACCTGACACCCCATTAGTCTCCACAAGCCTCAGACGTTGCCTCTTCCACACTGGCTGTCCATGGCCTTCCAGGGCCTATTGTAACCTGACACCCCATTAGTCTCCAAATCCCCATCTTCAAGCTGTGAGGGCCTCAGACATTGCCTCTTCCACACTGGCTGTCCATGGCCTTCCAGGGCCTATTGTAACCTGACACCCCATTAGTCTCCACAAGCCTCAGACGTTGCCTCTTCCACACTGGCTGTCCATGGCCTTCCAGGTCCTATTGTAACCCGACACCCCATTAGTCTCCACAAGCCTCAGACGTTGCCTCTTCCACACTGGCTGTCCATGGCCTTCCAGGGCCTATTGTAACCTGACACCCCATTAGTCTCCAAATCCCCATCTTCAAGCTGTGAGGGCCTCAGACGTTGCCTCTTCCACGCTGGCTGTCCATGGCCTTCCAGGTCCTATTGTAACCTGACACCCCATTAGTCTCCACAAGCCTCAGACGTTGCCTCTTCCACGCTGGCTGTCCATGGCCTTCCAGGGCCTATTGTAACCTGACACCCCATTAGTCTCCAAATCCCCATCTTCAAGCTGTGAGGGCCTCAGACGTTGCCTCTTCCACACTGGCTGTCCATGGCCTTCCAGGTCCTATTGTAACCTGACACCCCATTAGTCTCCAAATCCCCATCTTCAAGCTGTGAGGGCCTCAGACGTTGCCTCTTCCACACTGGCTGTCCATGGCCTTCCAGGTCCTATTGTAACCTGACACCCCATTAGTCTCCACAAGCCTCAGACGTTGCCTCTTCCACACTGGCTGTCCATGGCCTTCCAGGGCCTATTGTAACCTGACACCCCATTAGTCTCCAAATCCCCATCTTCAAGCTGTGAGGGCCTCAGACGTTGCCTCTTCCACGCTGGCTGTCCATGGCCTTCCAGGTGTCGTAAGTTTTCTTTTCCCTGATAGATCAACCTTCTTGATCGTTCAGCCCAAGTTTTGTCTTGAGGACAAAAGGGACCATCTTCGTAAATGTTCACGATGGTGGAAAAACTGCTGTACTTGTTTTATCCTATCAAGCTCTGTAAACCAATCTCACCACTTGAAGCTAAAGACAGGCCCAAAGTAGTTGACCACTGTACAAGCGTTTGAAAATACATATGAATTAACAGATTTGGTTGCATTTGCGCTACTGAATTCAGGAAAAACCTCAAATTGTCACTTCAGAGTCTGGACTATACGCTGCTGAAGAGATTCTTATGGCTTTCAAATCATCTCTCCTGCAGACTTCCTCTTCCAACACGTACCCAGGCAGGGATGTTCAGCTCAGGGCCTGTTAGATCTGACATAGAGCAAGTCTTGTCTTAAGCAATTCTCTCGAAACGAAGGTTTTTGGCTGAAAAAAGGTTGTTGAGACAGCTGTGTGTGAAAATCTTCACTGTTGAATCTTTGGAAAATGTAACCCTTATGGCCTTCAGTCATATCAATCCCACCATTAAAACAACCAGGTGCATCACAAAGAATGGCTTTGATGGTTTTGTCATTGTGGACCACACATGAAGGACCCCATACACCTAGAATTGGTCTAGGAGACATGATTTCTGTGGTTTATCTATCTTGAGGTTTCTTGTTCACAGGACAAGTCTAACACTAACTTATAACTCAGTCAGACCGACCCGGAAAATGACTTGTTCATTCTACAAGGGGTCACAAGGTCACTACACAGCAGCTCCATAAGTTCAAACACATTTTCTTTCAGTTCAACAAGATCCCCACACATCAATCATCAGGCCATTACTTTTTATTACAAACATTTGCTTTACTTCAAATTAACAGCTGCACTATCAAGTTACATAAGCACACCCTAAATAGCATGAGGATATCTGGACAGGAGGTCCTTAAAAGGGCATGAACGTACCCTAAATAGCATGAGGATATCCGGACAGGATGTCCTTAAAAGGGCATGAATACAGGACACAGGAATAACTCGTCCATCACCTTTGGACAGCAGCCGTCGACTATATTCTCTCTTACAGTTCTACAGGAATATTAAATGATGTGTTAAATATATTCTCTCTTACAGTTCTACAGGAATATTAAATGATGTGTTAAATATATTCTCTCTTACAGTTCTACAGGAATATTAAATGATGTGTTAAATATATTCTCTCTTACAGTTCTACAGGAATATTAAATGATGTGTTAAATATATTCTCTCTTACAGTTCTACAGGAATATTAAATGATGTGTTAAATATATTCTCTCTTACAGTTCTACAGGAATATTAAATGATGTGTTAAATATATTCTCTCTTACAGTTCTACAGGAATACTAAATGATGTGTTAAATATATTCTCTCTTACAGTTCTACAGGAATATTAAATGATGTGTTAAATATATTCTCTCTTACAGTTCTACAGGAATATTAAATGATGTGTTAAATATATTCTCTCTTACAGTTCTACAGGAATATTAAATGATGTGTTAAATATATTCTCTCTTACAGTTCTACAGGAATATTAAATGATGTGTTAAATATATTCTCTCTTACAGTTCTACAGGAATACTAAATGATGTGTTAAATATATTCTCTCTTACAGTTCTACAGGAATATTAAATGATGTGTTAAATATATTCTCTCTTACAGTTCTACAGGAATATTAAATGATGTGTTAAATATATTCTCTCTTACAGTTCTACAGGAATATTAAATGATGTGTTAAATATATTCTCTCTTACAGTTCTACAGGAATATTAAATGATGTGTTAAATATATTCTCTCTTACAGTTCTACAGGAATATTAAATGATGTGTTAAATATATTCTCTCTTACAGTTCTACAGGAATATTAAATGATGTGTTAAATATATTCTCTCTTACAGTTCTACAGGAATATTAATTTTCTCTCTTACAGTTCTACAGGAATATTAATTTTCTCTCTTACAGTTCTACAGGAATATTAAATGATGTGTTAAATATATTCTCTCTTACAGTTCTACAGGAATATTAAATGATGTGTTAAATATATTCTCTCTTACAGTTCTACAGGAATATTAAATGATGTGCTAAATGTGTTATTTTAATTGTAATTGAAACAATTGTGTGATTCCAAGTGTCTTATTGTTCGTAACAACTCAGTTTGCTGCTATAGGCAGTTAGCTGCCTACTGTGACAGCTAGGTGGTACTGGTTGCAACCTTGTAACTTTCTGATGGGAATAGTTGAAGACCATGTTTAGTTTCCAAGTGCTACTGAATAAGCTCAAGTTCTACTCCAATGCTCCAACATGATACATGTCATTATTCTAGTCTGTCATTATTCTAGTCTATCATTATTCTAGTCTATCATTATTCTAGTCTATCATTATTCTAGTCTATCATTATTCTAGTCTATCATTATTCTAGTCTATCATTATTCTAGTCTATCATTATTCTAGTCTATCATTATTCTAGTCTATCATTATTCTAGTCTATCATTATTCTAGTCTATCATTATTCTAGTTTATCAATCCATTTGAAATCTTTATCTGCAGCGCAGGTTGCTCTCTGCCATACTTTACATAACACAAGGGCAGCATATAGAGCCTAGTGCGTCAGAACTGCTAGGATACTGCCTGTTCTCTGAGCTCTTTATGTTTCTGGAGGCTGATGTCCCTTTATACCACAGGCTGGACAGTCCATGTCCTTACAACAGCAAGTAGAATGGATATTATCCCCATATGTCTTATTACCTGTTCTGTCTGGATGTAACAGGCTGACTAGTAAATTACATGTCTTTGGCCCCATTACACTAAAAACTTTAAGCACAATGTTGTCCTCAACCATGTAATTTACAAGAACAAAATATTCAAACCGTTCTGAATATGAGCTCCACTGCTCAATGGTTCCATCAAACTGTCCAATGTTTCCAACAATTAGAGACATTTTTCATTTCTCAATAGGCTCCAGTGTCACGTTCTGACATTAGTTATTTTATTATGTCTTTGGTTTAGTATGGTCAGGGCGTGAGTTGGGTGGGTAGTCTATGTTCTTTTTTCTATGTTGTATTTCTGTGTTTGGCCTGGTATGGTTCTCAATCAGAGGCAGCTGTCAATCGTTGTCCCTGATTGAGAATCATACTTAGGTAGCCTGGTTTCACTGTTGAGTTGTGGGTGATTGTTTTCAGTATTTTTGTGTGTCTGCACCAGACAGAACTGTTTCGGTTGTTTCTTTGTTGTTTGTTATTCAGTGTTAATTTTTTTCATTAATTAAGATGAACACTTACCACGCTGCGCTTTGGTCCTAACCTTCTTACACCGACGACAGCCGTTACATCCTGATTGTCATTCACTTTAGCATTGTCCTCAACCACAGCAATATTTTCCTCGGTCATGTACACTTCATTAATTTCGCTCATTTAGCAGTTTTTAATTCCAAAGTTTGTCTTCACAGTTGAATAAAGATCCTTTCCTTTAATCTAGGTATATTCCTCCCTTTCTAATCAAGTTGTTTTCCCGCTCAGACATCCGTCTCGAGTCTTTTCCTGCGGTCCATGACGATGCTAACTCTCTCTCTTAGCAAGCTCAACTTTGCACTTGCCTCTGCTAGCAATACACTGTGCTAACATTAGCCTAGACTGAACCACAGAAAATAACAGTTTTAAAAAGTTGTTAAAACCATCTTCTTCCAGACAGAATAGTTCCTGTAGATTCAGACTCATCACCAACCTTTTGTTATGTTTTGTGGGTTTCATAACCACGTCTGTATAACAATTCAATAATGATGAGACGGGAGACAGGAATCAGTTCAACCATTTATCTGGAACGGGATCATCTCTACACATACAAACCCCCGTGATGCTCTGCGGCACAACCCCAATAAACAACAAATAAATCAATAAATAAGTAAATGGACACGAAGCAAAACCCAGAGGACTTTAAATGTTCAGTTCTAGAAAGTAGGGCCATGGGACAGGGTCAGAAAGGTCAGTATGTTTGATACCTGGTTACAGAGGTGACATAACAAGCATACGGTCCATTATAACACAGTGAAGTAGAGGTGGGAGCTAAAAGCAGACATGGACAGTGAGACGGTGTGAGGAGGTCAGGGGTCAAACACTAGATCAGGACAGGTAGAAATGGCAGGGCTGGAAATAGACAAGAGACACATTCTGATCATGGCACGACACGTCTCCTTTGCTTGATCAAGTTGTTGACCCCACAACAAATGACGCCATGACGACATGTGGTCTGCTTTTTTTTTTAGTACGTACTGCCTTCTATAAACCAACGTTCAAGGTGACTGAGAGAAATAAGCTTTCAATTTTCAAGCAACATCTCTGTTGGACATTCCTGCAGTCAGCCAATCCCTCAAAACTTCTGTGGCAAAACTGCACATTTTAGAGTGTCTGTTATTGCCCTCAGCACAAGGTGCACCTGTGTAATGATCATGCTGTTTAATCAGACCTTAATATGACACACGTGTCAGGTGGGGGATTATCTTGGTAAAGGAGAAATGCTCACTGACAGGTGTGACATTTGACAGAAATATGTTTTTTGTGTGGATCCAGTGTGTGTCCAGTGTGTGTGTGTGTGTGTGTCCAGTGTGTGTGTGTGTGTGTGTCCAGTGTGTGTGTGTTTGTCCAGTGTGTGTGTGTGTGCCCAGTGTGTGTGTATGTCCAGTGTGTGTGTCTGTCCAGTGTGTGTGTGTGTGTGTGTGTGTGTGTCTGTCCAGTGTGTGTGTGTCTGTCCAGTGTGTGTGTCCAGTGTGTGTTTCCAGTGTGTGTGTGTCTGTCCAGTGTGTGTGTGTGTGTCCAGTGTGTGTGTGTCCAGTGTGTGTGTTTGTCCAGTGCGTGTGTGTGTGCCCAGTGTGTGT
Source organism: Oncorhynchus clarkii lewisi (assembly GCF_045791955.1). NCBI lineage: Eukaryota > Metazoa > Chordata > Actinopteri > Salmoniformes > Salmonidae > Oncorhynchus > Oncorhynchus clarkii. The sequence goes on along the minus strand of NW_027261136.1, from coordinate 417,025 downwards.
GTATGTTCAGTGTGTTTGTCTGTCCAGTGTGTGTGTGTGTGTGTCTGTCCAGTGTGTGTGTGTCTGTCCAGTGTGTGTTTCCAGTGTGTGTTTCCAGTGTGTGTTTCCAGTGTGTGTGTCCAGTGTGTGTTTCCAGTGTGTGTGTGTCCAGTGTGTGTGTGTTTGTCGGGTGTGTGTGTGTGTGTCCAGTATGTGTTTGTGTCTGTTCTGTGTGTGTGTGTGTCCAGTGTGGGTGTTGGTGTGTGTGTGTGCGTGTGTGTGTGTGTCTGTCCAGTGTGTGTGTGTGTCTGTCCAGTGTGTGTGTGTGTGTGTGTGTCTGTTCAGTGTGTGTTTCCAGTGTGTGTATGTGTGTGTGTCAGTCCAGTGTGTGTTTCCAGTGTGTGTGCATGTGTCCAGTATGTGTGTGTGTCTGTTCTGTGTGTGTGTCCAGTGAGTATGTGTAGGTGTGTGTGTGTCCAGCATGTGTGTCAGTGTGTGTGTGTGTCAGTGTGTGTGTGTGTCAGGTTCTTATTTACAGGGACACTGAGGAGTCTTCATGAACATAAAACCCTGGATAGAGGGGCTCAGTGAATGAGGTGGTGAATGTGTACAGGTGGGTCAGTGTGTCAGAGGAGGCTCTATAGAAGGACAGAGTGCCGGCTGACCAGTCCAGATACACTCCTACTCTGTGGGAGCTGGAGGAGCGGAAGTCTATGGTAGTGGTATTATCATTATTATTGTGACAGGCAATGTAACTGTTGTCAGAGCAGATCAGACTCCAGGACTTGTCATTACATCCAAGACAACAGTCATCAACCCTTCCTCTCCTGCTGATTCCTTTATATGTCACTCCTATTTCAGCCCCCATTCTCCCACTCCACTCTACCTCCCAGTAACAGCGCCCAGTCAGACCCTCTCTACACAGCACCTGTCTACAGTCCTCAAATCTCTCTGGGTGATCAGGATACGGCTGCTTCTCCTTCCTACATGTCAACTTTCTGTTCTCCTCAGACAGAGAGAGGAGTCTGTTTACTGTGTTTGGGTCCAGTGTGAGATCACAGACATCTGATGGATGAAACCAGACACAATATTAGAAATCATCATCATTCACATTAGAATGTTTACTCACTTTTCACTAATTCATTTAATGTAGATGTTTCTAGGTATCAAAACGAAAAGTTAAGGTAACTTGAGAATTGTTGAATGATCATATGTTATACTGTATGGTAATATAAAACACACTTATTCCCATTAATTGCACACACACACACACACACACACACACAGACACACACACACACACAAACCTGAATGCATGCATCATGAACACAAACACACATTTCTCATGTAACAAGAACGCGACACACACACACACACACACACACACAGTCCAATCAACTCTTTGTAAACCTTGGTGTTCCTGATCTCTGCTTCTGTAGAACTACAGCTGATATTTAATATGACCAAGTAAGTAATGATGGTGGTCTTTGACTTTGACTTAACTTGAATTAAGACTTATTCTTAGTCATATTCTTCACAGCAGTCAACACTCACATTTTCTAAGCCCAGGTTTCATTGTGTACTCTCCACCATGTTCCACACTGTAGCGGTAAGCAGAAGAACAGACAGCCATTGAGTGATACACACGAACTCTCACACATGTGTGTGTCCAGTGTGTGTGTGTTTGTATGTCCAGCGTGTGTGTGTGTGTCCATTGTGTGTGTCCAGTCTGTGTTTGAGAGGACACACATACACTGGACACACTGGATACACACACACACACACACAGTCAGTATATAACTTTGTTCAAAGGGTGGTAAGAATGTTTGTCTTAACTAGCCTGATAAGTCAAACATGTCTGATATGAACATTGACATAAACCCTCTACATACTTGAGTTTCTCCAGTCTGCAGTGTGGATCCTCCAGTCCAGCAGAGAGCAGTCTGACTCCTGAGTCTCCTGGGTGATTGTAGCTCAGGTCCAGCTCTCTCAGGTGTGAGGGGTTTGACCTCAGAGCTGAGACCAGAGAAGCACAGCCTTCCTCTGTGACTAGACAGCCTGACATTCTGACAAAGAGTAAAATTGTATTAAAATAACACTGCAATTCTTTGGTGGTGAAAATAGTGGCAGTATATTTTTGTAAATGTTCAGATACACATCAGTGTCCTGAAACCGGACATATATATTCAGAAATGAATTTATCATCATTATAATTTACAATTTATTAAAGTATAGCTTGTAGAGAGAAATATGTAGTGCAAATATTTGAGTAGACTGACCAGACCAGTGTGGCAGAATCAGAATTATTTAGCTAACATTGATGAATACATTTTCATAAGTATGCTTATGTGGGGAAGTTGCTTGGGCCCAGAGAGGGTAGAGTTCGGGTTAGTCTTATCTGTGAATGTGTCTGTAAACTATTCCTAATCCATGTGAAGGGATGGTGTGATTAATGGGGAACCAGTTAGGTGGCTCCACAATGTCTGTGTGCCAGTCACTCCTCTCCGTAAGCTTCTAAGTGGTACCAAGAACGAGATAGGAACTTCGGTTTAGGAGACCAAACTGAACAATAATTTATAGCTAATGCTATAAATTATGGGATACTCTTTTTTTCTGGTAAAAGGTTCTTTGTGTAATGTTCCTAAGATCTGTTATTCGGCATGTGAGTTTTGATTGGTGTGTCTTGGCTATAAATGATACTAAGGAATGTTTTGTAACACTCTCAGATAATTCATTTATAGACACTGAATGGATCTGAGAGTCACAGGGTATGGTGAAGCTCATATAATTAAAGATGGACTTCATGATATAACTCTGACTCTGTGTGTGGTTTGCTCTCTCATGATTTGGTAATACAGGACATTTCCACGACACCAGTTTAAAAAGCAGTATCAGTCAAAAGACAGACAGTGAGGTATCAGATTTAGATTGTATTGAGTATACAGTCCACACCATATCTATTTAGACAGTGAGGAATCAGATTTAGATTGTATTGAGTATACAGTCCACACCATATCTATTTAGACAGTGAGGTATCAGATTTAGATTGTATTGAGTATACAGTCCACACCATTTCTATTTAGACAGTGAGGTATCAGATTTAGATTGTATTGAGTATACAGTCCACACCATATCTATTTAGACAGTGAGGTATCAGATTTAGATTGTATTGAGTATACAGTCCACACCATATCTATTTAGACAGTGAGGTATCAGATTTAGATTGTATTGAGTATACAGTCCACACCATTTCTATTTAGACAGTGAGGTATCAGATTTAGATTGTATTGAGTATACAGTCCACACCATATCTATTTAGACAGTGAGGTATCAGATTTAGATTGTATTGAGTATACAGTCCACACCATATCTATTTTGACAGTGAAGCTAACATTTTAAATGTGGCTCTATACTCCAACATTTTGGATTTGAGATCAAATGTTTCATATGTGGTGACAGTATATCACCTTTTATTTGAGGGTATTTTCATACATATCTATTTCACGTTTAGAAAAATAACTCTAACATCCACCAGCTCCATGATGTTGTCATGGAGGAGTGGAAGAGGACTCCAGTGGCAACCTGTGAAGCTCCATGATGTTGTCATGGAGGAGTGGAAGAGGACTCCAGTGGCAACCTGTGAAGCTCCATGATGTTGTCATGGAGGAGTGGAAGAGGACTCCAGTGGCAACCTGTGAAGCTCCATGATGTTGTCATGGAGGAGTGGAAGAGGACTCCAGTGGCAACCTGTGAAGCTCCATGATGTTGTCATGGAGGAGTGGAAGAGGACTCCAGTGGCAACCTGTGAAGCTCCATGATGTTGTCATGGAGGAGTGGAAGAGGACTCCAGTGGCAACCTGTGAAGCTCCATGCCCAAGAGGCAGTGCTGGAAAATGATGGTGGCACACAAAATATTGACACTTTGGGCCCAATTTGGACATTTTCACTTAGGGGTGTACTCACTTTTGTTGCCAGAGGTTTAGACATTAATGGCTGTGTGTTGAGTTATTTTGAGGGGACAGCAAATTTACACTGTTATACAAGCTGTACACTCACTACTTTACATTGTAGCATACTGTCATTTCTTCAGTGTTGTCACATGAAAAGATAGACTCAAATTTTTACAAAAAATGTGAGGGGTGTACTCACTTTTGTGATATACTGTACATATGAAAACCTTTAAATAAAAGGTGACATTCTGTACTGGCGCCTAATATGAAACATTGGGGGGACACAAACAACATACTGGAGCAAAGCACCAAATTTAAAACTGTAAGCTTCACTGTCCAAACACATATGGTGTGGACTATGTGTGTCTGGTAAACACATGTGGATCTGGGTAACAGTTATCACTTGTTGACCAACTACAGGAATACTGACCTCAGAGTCTCCAGTTTACAGTGGGGATTCCCCAGTCCAGCAGAGAGCAGCTTCACTCCTGAATCCTTCAGTTCATTGTTACTCAGATCCAGCTCTCTCAGGTGTGAGGGGTTTGACCTCAGAGCTGAGACCAGATAAGCACAGCCTTCCTCTGTGACTCCACAGCCTGACAGCCTGACAAAGAGATTGTCATGAATCCACAAACACACTGTTCATTTAACGAGTAGTGTAGAAGGACAATGGTAGATGCATTTGGTTTATTCTCCCAATCAACATATAGATTCATCTTCCGTCTCCTAGAACTGTCTTTGTCATTTTGTTATACTAATGTGTTATTCATTATGTTTTTAAATGATGATTAGTTCTTAAATGTCATTTTATTTACTCACAGAGCAGCTCTGGAGGCTTTGACCACTGGCAGCAGCCTCAGAAGACCTTCCTCTGATCTGGAGAATTTATTCAGATCAAACACATCCATTTCCTTTTCTGAAGTCAGCAACACAAAGACCAGAGCTGACCACTGTGCAGGTGACAGGTTGGGTTTTGATAGACTTCCTGACCTCAGGAAGCTTTGGATCTCCTCCACAAGAGAATAGTCATTCAGTTCATTCAGACAGTGGAACAGATTGATGCACCTCTCTGGAGAGGAATTCTCTCTGATCTTCTCCTTGATGTACTTGACAGTTTCTTGATTAGTTTGTGAGCTGCTTCTTGAATTTGTCAGTAGACCTCGTATGTGATTCTGATTGGACTCTAGTGAGAGGCCCAGAAGGAAGCGGAGGAAAAGGTCCAGGTTTCCCGTCTCACTTTGTAAGGCTTTATCCACAGCACTCTTGTAGACAATAACTTCAGACTCGTCTTTTGTTTGCAGTTTGTCCATTAGATTCTCATTGTTGTTGATGAATGAGAGGAACACATATACAGCAGCCAGAAACTCCTGAATGCTCAGATGAACAAAGCAGTACACCTTGTTCTGGTACAGCCCACATTCCTCTTTAAAGATCTGTGTGCACAATCCTGAGTACACTGAGGCTTCATTTACATCAATGCCAGCCTCTTTTAGGTCTTCTTCATAGAAAATCAGATTGCCATTCACAAGCTGTTGAAAAGCCAGTTTTCCCAGTGACAGAATGATCTCTTTATTCCAGTGTGGATCTGTCTCTTCTTTCCCAAGATACTTTTCATTCTTCTGTTTGGTATGAAACACCACAAGGTGTGTGTACATCTCAGTCAGAGTCTTGGGCATCTCTTCTCTCTTATGTTTCAGCATGTGTTGAAGGACTGTTGCAGAAATCCAACAGAAGACTGGAATGTGGCACATGATGTGGAGGCTCCTTGACGTCTTTATGTGTGAGATGATTCTGCTGGCCAGGTCCTCATCACTGAATCTCTTCCTGAAGTACTCCTCCCTCTGTGGGTCATTAAACCCTCGTACCTCTGTCACCTGGTGAACACACTCTGAAGGGATCTTATTGGCTGCTGCAGGTCGGGTAGTTATCCAGAGGAGAGCAGAGGGAAGCAGATTTCCCTTGATGAGATTTGTCAGCAGAACATCCACTGAGGTTGACTTTGTGACGTCACACCAGATCTTGTTCTTCTGGAAGTCTAGAGGCAGTCGGCACTCATCCAGACCATCAAAGATGAACAGAACTTTGTACTTGTCATACTTGGAGATTCTTGATTGTTTGGTTTCCATTGAGAAGTGATTGAGAAGTTCAATGAAAGTGTGTTTGTCCTCTTTCATCAAATTCAGCTCCCGAAAAGGGAATGAAAATACAAATTGGACATCCTGATTTGCTTTTCCTTCAGCCCAGTCCAGAATGAACTTCTGCACAGAGACTGTTTTTCCAATGCCAGCGACTCCCTTTGTCAGCACAGTTCTGATAAGTTTGTCTTGTCCAGTTAAGGGTTTGAAGATGTCGTTACATTTGATTGCAGTCTCTGGTCTTGCTTGTTTCCTGGTTGTTGTCTCAATCTGTCTCAGCTCATGTTCATTATTGACCTCTCCTGTTCCACCCTCTGTGATGTAGAGCTCTGTGTAGATCTTATTGAGAAGTGTTGGGTTTCCTTGTTTAGCGATCCCCTCAAATACACATTGAAATTTCTTCTTTAGATTAGATTTGAGTTCACGTTGGCAAATCACAGCAAGATCATCTGAATCTAAAAAAACACGGACGTTAACATTACATCTGTTTTAATGCCTACAGTATTGAAGGCCTGTTATAAAGTTTTAAATTACAATAATGCATTATCTTAACTGACTGTATAAATGTGTAAATGTTTTCATAATGCATTACAGACTGGTGTGACTGATTATATTATTAGTTGTATTATTGATGTTGTTATTAATTATCTCTCTCTCTCTCTAAGTAAATTCAATATAGCAAGTAAAACACTGGAATGGTAGATTTGCAGTGGAAGAATGTGCAAAGTAGAGATAAAAATAATCAGGTGCAAAATAAATAAATAAATGAGTATACAAATAAAAAAGTATATAAATACAGAAGGTAGTAGTTAGTTGTGCTAAATTATAAATGTAGAGGTGCAGTAATCTGTGAGCTGCTCTAACTGCTGGTGCTTAAAAATAGTGAGGGAGATAATTGTTTCCAGTTTCAGAGATTTTTGTAGTTTGTTCCAGTCATTGTCAGCAGAGAACTGGAAGGAGAGGCGGCCAAAGGAAGAATTGGTTTTGGGGGTGACCAGAGAGATATACCTGCCTGAGCGCGTGCTACAGGTGGGTGATGCTATGGTGACCAGCGAGCTGAGATAAGGGGGGACTCTACCTAGCAGGGTCTTGTAGATGACCTGGAGCCAGTGGGTTTGGCGACGAGTATGAAGCGAGGGCCAGCCAGCGAGAGCGTACAGGTCGCAGTGGTGGGTAGTATATGGGGCTTTGGTTGCGAAATAGGAAGCCAATTCTAGATTTAGCTTTTGATTGGAGATGTTTGATGTGAGTCTGTAAGGAGAGTTTACAGTCTAACCAGACACCTAGGTATTTGTAGTTGTCCACATATTCTAAGTCAGAACCGTCCAGAGTAGTGATGTTGGACGGGCGGGCAGGTACAGGCAGCGATCGGTTAATGAGCATGCATTTACTTTTACTTGTATTTAAGAGCAATTGGAGGCCACGGAAGGAGAGTTGTATGGCATTGAAGCTCGTCTGGAGGGTTGTTAACACAGTGTCCAAAGAAGGGCCAGAAGTATACAGAATGGTGTCGTCTGCGTAGAGGTGGATCAGAGACTCACCAGCAGCAAGAGCGACATCATTGATGTATACAGAGAAGAGAGCCGGTCCAAGAGTTGAACCCTGTGGTACCCCCATAGAGACTGTCAGAGGTCTGGACAACAGGCCCTCCGATTTGACACACTGAACTCTATCAGAGAAGTAGTTGGTAAACCAGGCAAGGCAATCATTTGAGAAACCAAGGCTATCGAGTCTGCCGATGAGGATGTGGTGATTGACAGTGTCGAAAGCCTTGGCCAGATCAATGAATATGGCTGCACAGTATTGTTTCTTATCGATGGCGGTTAAGATATCGTTTAGGACCTTGAGCGTGGCTGAGGTGCACCCATGACCAGCTCTGAAGCCAGATTGCTTAGCGGAGAAGGTATGCTGGGATTCGAAATGGTCGGTAATCTGTTTGTTGACTTGGCTTTCGAAGACCTTAGAAAGGCAGGGTAGGATAAATATAGGTCTGTAGCAGTTTGGGTCAAGAGTGTCCCCCCCTTTGAAGAGGGGGATGGCTGCTTTCCAATCTTTGGGAATCTCGGACGACACGAAAGACAGGTTGAACAGGCTAGTAATAGGGTTTGCAACAATTTTGACAGATAATTTTAGAAAGAAAGGGTCCTGATTGTCTAGCCCGGCTGATTTGTAGGAGTCCAGATTTTGCAGCTCTTTCGGAACATCAGCTGACTGGATTTGGGAGAAGGAGAAATGGGGAGGGCTTGGGCGAGTTGCTATGGGGGTTGCAGTGCTGTTGACTGGGGTAGGGCTAGCCATGTGGAAAGCATGGCCAGCTGTAGAAAAATGCTTATTTAAATTCTCAATTATAGTGGATTTATCAGGGGTGACAGTGTTTCCTATCTTCAGTGCAGTGGGCAGCTGGGAGTAGGTGTTCTTATTCTCCATGGACTTTACAGTGTCCCAGAATTTTTTGAGTTTGTGTTGCAGGAAGCAAATTTCTGCTTGAAAAACCTAGCCTTGGCTTTTCTAACTGCCTGTGTATAATGGTTTCTAGCTTCTCTGAACAGCTGCATATCACGGGGGCTGTTCGATGCTAATGCCGAACACCATAGGATGTTTTGTGTTGGTTAAGGGCAGTCAGGTCTGGAGAGAACCAAGGGCTATATCTGTTCCTGGTTCGAAATATCTTGAATGGGGCATGCTTATTTAACTTCTTACGGCTAGAGAGACTCTCCTGGCCAATAATCTGCGGAAATGCGCAACGCCAAATGCTAATCGTACTCGATAAAACTCAAACTTCAATTAAAACACACATGCAGGGTAGTCAATTAAAGCTACACTCGTTGTGAATCTAGCCACCATGTCAGATTTTTTAAATGCTTTTCGGCGAAAGCATGAGAAGCTATTATCTGACAGTATGCAACACCCCGAAATACCTGAAGGTAGCGTAAACAAAAGAATTAGCGTAGCCGGCGCTACACAAAACGCAGAAATAAAATATAAAACATTCATTATCTTTGACGAGCTTCATTGTTGGCACTCCTATATGTCCAATAAACATCAAAATTGGGTCTTTTTCCCAATTAAAACCTCTTACTTCTACCCCCTCCTTTTTTGAAAATTCTGTTAAAAATCGCGCAACTTTTCAGCGTCCTGCTACTCATGCCAGGAATATAGTATATGCATATGATTAGTATGTGTGGATAGAAAACACTCTGAAGTTTATAAAACTGGTTAAATCACGGCTGTGACTATAACAGATCGTGTGTTTCATTGAAAAACGCAAGAAAAACTGCTCTCTGAAAGCTAAAAATAATTTCCATAAGTCACTTCCACCAGTTGTTAAAAGAGAACAGAATTTAATGGCAATCTGCCTGCAATTCATACAAATTCCGCACGATGGCGCCATTGTCCTAATTTTCAATTGAATTTATTGTTGGAAAATCCTTCTGTCTGACCTCCATTTTCCCAGTCTTCACCCGGATGCAGTTGAGGGAGATATCAGATGGCATTGTTTTTGCAAGTGAAGACCTATTGAAAAGACATCGCCCTGTAATCATTTTGATAGATTATAAACGTTTACTAATACCTAAAGTTGGATTACAAAAGGATTTCGAAGTGTTTTGTGAAAGTTTATCGTCGACTTTTTTAATTTTAAAAAATTACGCAGCGTTTAAAAACGATGATTTTTTCTGAATGACACAGCTTCCATACAAAGCTATTTTGGGTATATATGGACCGATTTAAACGAAAAAAAGACCCAATAGTGATGTTTATGGGGCATATAGGAGTGCCAAGAAAGAAGCTCGTCTAAGGTAATGAATGTTTTATATTTTATTTCTGCGTTTTGGGTAGCGCCGGCTATCGCAAAATCTGTTGTTTACGTGTCGAGCTGGCATTTTGGGGGGTGCATGCTATCAGATAATAGCTTCTGATGCTTTCGCCGAAAAGCATTTTAAAAATCTGACTTGCTGGCTAGGTTCACAACGAGTGTAGCTTTAATTCAATACCCTGCTTGTGAATTTTGATCAAAGATTGAGTTGTAACGAGTACATTTAGCATTTAGCGTAGCGCATTTGCATTTCCAGGGGCATACTTGAGACGTCTGCAACGTCATTTTTTAAAATTATAAACGTTGCCTATAAACTTTTACAAAACACTTCAAACTAGGTTTGTAACACAACTTTAGGTATTTGTAAACGTTAATAATCGATCAAATTGATCACTGGGCGATCTGTATTCAATAGCAGCTTCTCCTGAAATCATGGTCCATTGTCTCTCCCATAAGTCTCTTCCTGTTTACTGGATGACAGGAAGGACCTATTTGTCATTTTTCCAAGAATTTAAACCAATGAAAATGGCAGTATTGGCGACATCGTGTGGAAGTTGTAGGTACTGCAAGCCCACCCTTAACTATTTTTGCTTGCAATAAACAACTCAGAGACTGGCGGATTAATACTTTTCTGTGGTTTTTGTGACCAGGTTTTTCTTGGGATTTCCTTTCCTGTTCACGTTCTGTTATAGTCACAGACATTATTTAACCAGTTTTAGAAACTTCAGAGTGTTTTCTATCCACACATACTAATCCTATGCATATACTATATTCCTGGCATGAGTAGCAGGACGTTGAAATGTTGCGCGATTTTTAACAAAATGTTGAAATAATTCAGGGGAGCTCTAAGAGGTTTTAAGATGGTGAGGAATGCATTTAAAAAAAATAACCAGGCATCTTCTACCGACGAGATGAGATCAATATCCTTCCAGGATACGCCTTTTTAATCGACCTGGTCGGGCCAGGTCGATTAAAAAGGCGTGCTCGCTGAAGTGTTTCAGGGAGCGCTTGACAGTGATGAGTGGAGGTCATTTGACCGCTGAGCTTAGATTGTAGTACGGCTGGGGTGTTAATAACCTCTTGGAACTACCCCTCCCGGATCCGGGAGAATTGTCATCAACTACACTAATTAGCATAGCGCAACGGTCAAAAAAAATTACTAGAAAATATTCATATTCATGAAATCACAAGTGAAATGTAACGAAACACAGTTTAGCCTTTTGTTAATCATCCTGTCATCTCAGATTTTGAAATTATGCTTTACAGCCAAAGCAAGACAAGCTAGCTAGCTGCGAGATCCAGGTGTAAATGTCCAGAGCTTTCAGTTGAAATCCGGGGATATGGAGAGAAAAATAGGTCCGTTATGTTCTGGTCTGAGTCGCGTTGTACAAAACTGGAGATAGCTTTTGGAGCTAAAGGATAGCTGATGACCATCAATCGTGGTTAGCTGAATACTAACCGTTAGCCAGTAAATTGGCTAGCTTCGGGCTAGCTTCTGGTTAGCTTCTGGTTAGCTTCTGATTCGCTTTTGGCTAGCTTCTGGTTAGCTTCTGGTTAGCTTCTGGTTAGCTTCTGGCTAGCTTCTGGCTAGCGTCTATTGTGGATTTCAGATTTGAGGTAAATAATATATTTTTCAAAAAATTGGTGAGGCGGGTTGCAGGAGAGTGTTTTGAAGTTGAGTTTTGGAAAATAAATATATACATGTAAATATAAAATAAAATAAAAAATATATATACACGGGACACGACAAGTTGAGGACAAAGGACGTCTGACTGCTATGCCATATTGGTACAACATCCCTGCTGCTACTTGATGAGGATACTCGGTGTTGTGTTAAGGCTGCTACAATATCATTGAGTTACACAGCTACTTTAGCTGTACTTTAGCTACAGCTTTTAAATGTTATAAAACAGCATTCAACATGAGGCAGACAGATCTTACATTTCTCCAGTGTGTCAGCAAGCTCCTTCTCGTTCATTTTCCTCAGGACCTGCGGTGTGATCTTCAGAGCCCCCTCTCTGGCACTGCTCTCCTGCTTCTCATCTTCTATGTCCACCACTTCCTTATCCTGCTTCTGATTCTCAAAGTCTCTGGCAATTGAGGTAAACAAAAACAAATGTACATAACAGGACCACATACACTGAATATGGAGGCCAGGTCTGTTTGATGACTCCTGGAAGACTGACCACTGAGAATCTCTGACTCTGATCTCTCCTGTTGGCACACACACATTGAACACACTGACAAACACACACACACACACACACACACACACTCACAGAGAGGAAGGGAATGTTGTGTTTGTTTAATATTGTTTCAGGACTATGAAAATTGACAAAATGATTAGCCTATAGATTATGAAAACAACAACAATAAATGGGAAAATGAGAGAGGAGAAATTACTAGAGACAGTGTTGTTTAACTCACTGACCATGACCCATGAGTTCTTCTTACCTTTGTTCAGTAGAAAAGTCTCCCTGTCTAAACTTTATAGGTTTACCCATAGACCAGTTCCAAAATGCTATATATCCATTTTCAGACATTCAGACATTATGAAAGAGTGTTATCTATCTAATCATGGCATTGTTCAATGATGTATTTGTTTGAAATCTATCACTTCATTTCAGAGAGACAAATGATCATGTTTTTTTCTAAAAGCTATATATCTGCCTTACTGAGAGAAATCAGTAGTACAGCTAGGTTTTACACTGTAATAACATATATCTGTCTCACTCTCAGAGAAATCAGTAGTACTGCTAGGTTTTACACAATAATAATATATATCTGCCTCATTCTCAGAGAAATCAGTAGTACTGCTAGGTTTTACACAGTAATAATATATATCTGCCTCATTCTCAGAGAAATCAGTAGTACTGCTAGGTTTTACACAGTAATAATATATATCTGCCCACTCTCAGAGGAATCAGTAGTACTGCTGGTTTTATTCAGTCAAATGTAACAAATAAATACAGACCACTAGAACAGCTGATTGATCTAACACCTGCCTCAGACCACTAGAACAGCTGAGTAATCTAACACCTGCCTCAGACCACTAGAACAGCTGAGTAATCTACCACCTGCCTCAGACCACTAGAACAGCTGAGTAATCTACCACCTGCCTCAGACCACTAGAACAGCTGAGTAATCTACCACTTGCCTCAGACCACTAGAACAGCTGAGTAATCTACCACCTGCCTCGGACCACTAGAACAGCTGAGTAATCTAACACCTGCCTCGGACCACTAGAACAGTTGAGTAATCTAACACCTGCCTCGGAACACTAGAACAGCTGAGTAATCTAACACCTGCCTCAGACCACTAGAACAGCTGAGTAATCTAACACCACTCGTAGAACAGCTGAGTAATCTAACACCTGCCTCAGACCACTAGAACAGCTGAGTAATCTACCACCTGCCTCAGACCACTAGAACAGCTGAGTAATCTACCACCTGCCTCAGACCACTAGAACAGCTGAGTAATCTACCACCTGCCTCAGACCACTAGAACAGCTGAGTAATCTACCACCTGCCTCAGACCACTAGAACAGCTGAGTAATCTACCACCTGCCTCAGACCACTAGAACAGCTGAGTAATCTAACACCTGTCTCAGACCACTAGAACAGCTGAGTAATCTAACACCTGCCTCAGACCACTAGAACAGCTGAGTAATCTACCACCTGCTTCAGACCACTAGAACAGCTGAGTAATCTACCACCTGCCTCAGACCACTAGAACAGCTGAGTAATCTACCACCTGCCTCAGACCACTAGAACAGCTGAGTAATCTACCACCTGCCTCAGACCACTAGAACAGCTGAGTAATATACCACCTGCCTCAGACCACTAGAACAGCTGAGTAATCTACCACCTGCCTCAGACCACTAGAACAGCTGTGTAATCTAACACCTGCCTAAGACCACTAGAACAGCTGAGTAATCTAACACCTGCCTCGGACCACTAGAACAGCTGAGTAATCTAACACCTGCCTTGGACCACTAGAACAGCTGAGTAATCTAACACCTGCCTCAGACCACTAGAACAGCTGAGTAATCTAACACCACTCGTAGAACAGCTGAGTAATCTACCACCTGCCTCAGACCACTAGAACAGCTGAGTAATCTACCACCTGCCTCAGACCACTAGAACAGCTGAGTAATCTACCACCTGCCTCAGACCACTAGAACAGCTGAGTAATCTACCACCTGCCTCAGACCACTAGAACAGCTGAGTAATCTACCACCTACCTCAGACCACTAGAACAGCTGAGTAATCTACCACCTGCCTCGGACCACTAGAACAGCTGAGTAATCTACCACCTGTCTCAGACCACTAGAACAGCTGAGTAATCTAACACCTGCCTCGGACCACTAGAACAGCTGAGTAATCTACCACCTGCCTCGGACCACTAGAACAGCTGAGTAATCTAACACCTGCCTCGCACCACTAGAACAGCTGAGTAATCTAACACCTGCCTCAGACCACTAGAACAGCTGAGTAATCTAACACCACTCGTAGAACAGCTGAGTAATCCAACACCTGCCTCAGACCACTAGAACAGCTGAGTAATCTACCACCTGCCTCAGACCACTAGAACAGCTGAGTAATCTAACACCTGCCTCAGACCACTAGAACAGCTGAGTAATCTAACACCTGCCTCAGACCACTAGAACAGCTGAGTAATCTAACACCTGCCTCAGACCACTAGAACAGCTGAGTAATCTAACACCTGCCTCAGACCACTAGAACAGCTGAGTAATCTAACACCTGCCTCAGACCACTAGAACAGCTGAGTAATCTAACACCTGCCTCAGACCACTAGAACAGCTGAGTAATCTAACACCACTCGTAGAACAGCTGAGTAATCTACCACCTGCCTCAGACCACTAGAACAGCTGAGTAATCTACCACCTGCCTCAGACCACTAGAACAGCTGAGTAATATACCACCTGCCTCAGACCACTAGAACAGCTGAGTAATCTACCACCTGCCTCAGACCACTAGAACAGCTGTGTAATCTAACACCTGCCTAAGACCACTAGAACAGCTGAGTAATCTAACACCTGCCTCGGACCACTAGAACAGCTGAGTAATCTAACACCTGCCTTGGACCACTAGAACAGCTGAGTAATCTAACACCTGACTCAGACCACTAGAACAGCTGATTAATCTAACACCACTCGTAGAACAGCTGAGTAATCTACCACCTGCCTCAGACCACTAGAACAGCTGAGTAATCTACCACCTGCCTCAGACCACTAGAACAGCTGAGTAATCTACCACCTGCCTCAGACCACTAGAACAGCTGAGTAATCTACCACCTGCCTCAGACCACTAGAACAGCTGAGTAATCTACCACCTACCTCAGACCACTAGAACAGCTGAGTAATCTACCACCTGCCTCGGACCACTAGAACAGCTGAGTAATCTACCACCTGTCTCAGACCACTAGAACAGCTGAGTAATCTAACACCTGCCTCGGACCACTAGAACAGCTGAGTAATCTACCACCTGCCTCGGACCACTAGAACAGCTGAGTAATCTAACACCTGCCTCGGACCACTAGAACAGCTGAGTAATCTAACACCTGCCTCAGACCACTAGAACAGCTGAGTAATCTAACACCACTCGTAGAACAGCTGAGTAATCCAACACCTGCCTCAGACCACTAGAACAGCTGAGTAATCTACCACCTGCCTCAGACCACTAGAACAGCTGAGTAATCTAACACCTGCCTCAGACCACTAGAACAGCTGAGTAATCTAACACCTGCCTCAGACCACTAGAACAGCTGAGTAATCTAACACCACTCGTAGAACAGCTGAGTAATATACCACCTGCCTCAGACCACTAGAACAGCTGAGTAATCTACCACCTGCCTCAGACCACTAGAACAGCTGAGTAATCTACCACCTGCCTCAGACCACTAGAACAGCTGAGTAATCTACCACCTGCCTCAGACCACTAGAACAGCTGAGTAATCTACCACCTACCTCAGACCACTAGAACAGCTGAGTAATCTACCACCTGCCTCGGACCACTAGAACAGCTGAGTAATCTACCACCTGTCTCAGACCACTAGAACAGCTGAGTAATCTAACACCTGCCTCGGACCACTAGAACAGCTGAGTAATCTACCACCTGCCTCGGACCACTAGAACAGCTGAGTAATCTAACACCTGCCTCGGACCACTAGAACAGCTGAGTAATCTAACACCTGCCTCAGACCACTAAAACAGCTGAGTAATCTAACACCACTCGCAGAACAGCTGAGTAATCTAACACCACTCGTAGAACAGCTGAGTAATCTACCACCTGCCTCGTAGATCAGCTGATTGTGTTTTTAGATGTTTTTTTGCCCTTCCACGTGACTTTATACACAGAAGATCTCTGCTAAACATAGAATCACATGGTTTATCCGTCTCTCTGTGACCGACAAATTCAGAAAATTGACTACAAATACAAAGTTGACAATTGATTCAAACAAGGGATCTATACACATTTTCTTTATATGAAAACCAAGATGACTGCATTAAAATATAAACATTAGGCTTTAGGCCTGTTTCAATCATGTTGAAATATATTCCATGTCCCATATATTGAGTTATATTTTGCTACTTGTAGGCTACTGTCTGTTATTGTTCTCAAAATATTTTATAACATATGCGCAATGATGTGTTAATCTGAGATTTTTTTATCAGCATTAGAATTAGCCACCTCAATATCTGCAGCCATAGGTGCAAATAGAAGCTGATCTGTGGTCAGTATTGTGAACTAATTATAATGTTAATGTTAACAATTGATGTTATTCTTCAATAACACAAACTCCAAAGCAAAGAAGAGAAGAAGAGGTTTATTCAGAGAGGACAAATCAAGATGTTAAGCTGGGAGGTAGATGTTCAGATCTTCAGTCTCCCCTGTCCTCAGCTTTTCTCCACTGAACAAAGGAACAGGATGCCATTTATAACCCCCCCACCCTAGCCTGGGGTTGACCAATCAGAAGTCCTTGCAGGACAACTTGGCCAATGGCCGTTTAACAAGTATCCTGCTCTCGACTCAATGTACAGACCAATGACAATGTGGCCCACGTAGCACATGTCGCTCTGAGTTCAGGAGTGACATTCCAACATATATATATATATAACCCCCCCCCCCCTGCCTGGGGTTGACCAATCAGAAGTCCTCTCTGAGTTCAGGAGTGACATTCCACAGATTCTAACAGATGTTGAACTGAAACCCAACTCCTGTTTACAATTCGCTACTGACCATTAGTACTCTAGTACTCTACTGACCATTAGTACTCTAGTACTCTACTGACCATTAGTACTCTAGTACTCTACTGACCATTAGTACTCTAGTACTCTACTGACCATTAGTACTCTAGTACTCTACTGACCATTAGTACTCTAGTACTCTACTGACCATTAGTACTCTAGTACTCTATTAACCATTAGTACTCTAGTACTCTACTGACCATTAGTACTCTAGTACTCTACTGACCATTAGTACTCTAGTACTCTACTGACCATTAGTACTCTAGTACTCTACTGACCATTAGTACTCAAGTACTCTACTGACCATTAGTACTCTAGTACTCTACTGACCATTAGTACTCTAGTACTCTCGTCCTCTCAAACTCTCAAACTCTGCGTTGTGTATTTATCTTCAAAATATTCTTATATTAAGGAAAGATTTGAATGGAGAAAACTGATCCGAGAGCAGCGATCCCCTTCTTCAGATCCTATCAGTATCATGATGAGTACATGATCCACCAGACGTGATACCTTGTAGTGCTGCTGATCCAGTTTCTACTGGTCTGACTGAGGATATGAACCCGAACCTGCTCTCTCTCGCTCTCTCGCGCTCTCTCTCTAAGTGGCGGCAGAGAAGTCAGGAGAGCAAAAACAGATTTACAACGGCGCAGATCAATACATAAAACCACCGTAAACATAAATAATAATAAATAAATGAATGGGTAAACAAAACCTGTTACACACCAGCATCATCATCATCATGTGCACAAGCACTACAATAAACAATTACGGACAAGGACATGGGGGAACAGAGAGTTAAATACACAACATGTAATGATGGAATAGAAACCAGGTGTGTGGGAAGACGAGACAAAACAAATGGAAAATGAAAAGTGGATCGGCGATGGCTAGAAGACCGGTGACGTCGGCCGCCGAACGCTGCCCGAACAAGGAGAGGGACCGACTTCGGCGGAAGTCGTGACAATACCTCTGAATGCTCGGCTATGAAAAGACAACCAACATTTTTATTTTTATTTCTCCTTTATTTAACCAGGTAGGCCAGTTGAGAACACCTTTATTTAACCAGGTAGGCTAGTTGAGAACACCTTTATTTAACCAGGGAGGCTAGTTGAGAACAAGTTTTCATTTACAACTGCGACCTGGCCAAGATAAAGCATTGCAGTGTGAACAGACA
This sequence comes from Oncorhynchus clarkii lewisi, assembly GCF_045791955.1. NCBI lineage: Eukaryota > Metazoa > Chordata > Actinopteri > Salmoniformes > Salmonidae > Oncorhynchus > Oncorhynchus clarkii. The sequence continues at coordinate 398,703 of NW_027261136.1, read as the reverse complement.
GCAACACAGAGTTACACATGGAGTAAACAATAAACAAGTCAATAACACAGTAGGAAAAAAATAGTCTATATACATTGTGTGCAAAAGGCATGAGGAGGTAGGCAATAAATATGCCATAGGAGCGAATAATCACAATTTAGCAGATTAACACTAGAGTGATAAATGAGCAGATGATGATGTGCATGTAGAGATACTGGTGTGCAAAAGTGCAGAAAAGTAAACAAAATAAAAACAGTATGGGGATGAGGTAGGTAAAAATGGGTGGGCTATTTACAGATGGACTATGTACAGCTGCAGCGATCGGTTAGCTGCGCAGATAGCAGATGTTTAAAGTTGGTGAGGGAGATAAGAGTCTCCAAATTCAGCGATTTTTGCAATTCGTTCCAGTCACAGTTAGCAGAGAACTGGAAGGAAAAGCGGCCAAATGAGGTGTTTGCTTTAGGGATGATCAGTGAGATACACCTGCTGGAGCACGTGCAACGGGTAGGTGTTGCCATCGTGACCAGTGAACTGAGATAAGGCGGAGCTTTACCTAGCATGGACTTGTAGATGACCTGGAGCCAGTGGGTCTGGCGACGAATATGTAGCGAGGGCCAGCCGACTAGAGCATACAGTTCGCAGTGGTGGGTGGTATAAGGTGCTTTAGTAACACAACGGTTGGCATTGTGATAAACAGCATCTAATTTGCTGAGTAGAGTATTGGAAACTATTTTGTAGATGATATCGCCGAAGTCTAGGATCGGTAGGATAGTCAGTTCTACTAGGGTAAGTTTGGCGGCGTGAGTGAAGGAGGCTTTGTTGCGAAATAGAAAGCCGACTCTGGATTTGATTTTGGATTGGATATGTTTGATATGAGTCTAGAAGGAGAGTTTACAGTCTAGCCAGACACCTAGGTACTTATAGATGTCCACATATTCAAGGTCGGAACCATCCAGGGTGGTGATGCTAGTCGGAGGTGCGGGTGCAGGCAGCGAATGGTTGAAAAGCATACATTTGGTTTTACTAGCGTTTGAGAGCAGTTGGAGGCCACAGAAGGAGCGTTGTATGGCATTGAAGCTTGTTTGGAGGTTAGATAGTACAGTGTCCAAGGAAGGGCTAGTAGTATACAGAATGGTGTTTTCTTCGTAGAGGTGGATCAGGGAATCGCCCGCAGCAAGGTCGATGAAGATGGCTGCACAGTACTGTCTTTTATCGATGGCGGTTATGATATCGTTTAGTACCTTGAGCGTGGCTGAGGTGCACCCGTGACCGACTCGGAAACCAGATTGCACACGGAGAAGGTACGGTGGGATTCGAGATGGTCAGTGATCTGTTTGTTAACTTGGCTTTCGAAGACCTTAGATAGGCAGGGCAGGATGGATATAGGTCTGTAACAGTTTGGGTCCAGGGTGTCTCACCCTTTGAAGAGGGTGATGACCGCGGCAAATTTCCAATCCTTCGGGATCTCAGATGATACGAAAGAGAGGTTGAAAAGGCTGGTAATAAGGGTTGCGACAATGGCGGCGGATAGTTTCAGAAATAGAGGGTCCAGATTGTCAAGCCCAGCTGATTTGTATGGGTCCAGGTATTGCAGCTCTTTCAGAACATCTGCTATCTGGATTTGGGTAAAGGAGAAGCTGGGGAGGCTTGGGCGAGTAGCTGCGGGGGTGGCGGAGCTGTTGGCCGAGGTTGGAGTAGCCAGGAGGAAGGCATGGCCAGCCGTTGAGAAATGCTTGTTAAATTTTTCGATTATCATGGATTTATCGGTGGTGACTGTGTTACCTAGCCTCAGTGCAGTGGGCAGCTGGGAGGAGGTGCTCTTGTTCTCCATGGACTTTAGTGTCCCAGAACGTTTTGGAGTTAGAGCTACAGGATGGACATTTCTGCTTGAAAAAGCTGGCCTTTGCTTTCCTGACTGACTGCGTGTATTGGTTCCTGACTTCCCTGAACAGTTGCATATCGCGGGGACTATTCAATGCTATTGCAGTCCGCCACAGGATGTTTTTGTGCTGGTCGAGGGCAGTCAGGTCTGGAGTGAACCAAGGGCTGTATCTGTTCTTAGTTCTGCATTTTTTGAACGGAGCATGCTTATCTAAGATGGTGAGGAATTTACTTTTAAAGAATGACCAGGCATCCTCAACTGACGGGATGAGGTCAATATCCTTCCAGGATACCCGGGTCAGGTCGATAAGAAAGGCCTGCTCGCAGAAGTGTTTTAGGGAGCGTTTGACAGTGATGAGGGGTGGTCGTTTGACTGCGGACCCATAGCGGATACAGGCAATGAGGAAGTGATCGCTGAGATCCTGATTGAAGACGGCAGAGGTGTATTTGGGGGGCAAGTTGGTCAGGATAATGTCTATGAGGGTGCCCATCTTTACAGATTTAGGGTTGTAGCTGGTGGGTTCCTTGATGATTTGTCTGAGATTGAGGGCATCTAGCTTAGATTGTAGGACTGCCGGGGTGTTAAGCATATCCCAGTTTAGGTCACCTAACAGAAGCTAGATGGGGGGCGATTAATTCACAAATGGTGTCCAGGGCACAGCTGGGAGCTGAGGGGGGTCGGTAGCAGGCGGCAACAGTGAGAGACTTATTTCTGGAGAGATTAATTTTTTTAATTAGAAGTTCGAACTGTTTGGGTATGGACCTGGAAAGTATGACATTACTTTGCAGGCTAACTCCTTCCCCTTTGGCAGTTCTATCTTGACGGAAAATGTTATAGTTGGGTATGGAAATCTCCGAATTTTTGGTGGCCTTCCTAAGCCAGGATTCAGACACGGCAAGGACATCAGGGTTGGCAGAGTGTGCTAAATCAGTGAGTAAAACAAACTTAGGGAGGAGGCTTCTGATGTTGACATGCATGAAACCAAGGCTTTTTCGATCACAGAAGTAAACAAATGAGGGTGCCTGGGGACATGCAGGGCCTGGGTTTACCTCCACATCACCTGAGGAACAGAGGAGGAGAAGGATGAGGGTGCGGCTAAAGGCTATCAAAACTGGTCGCCTAGAGCGTTGGGGACAAAGAATAAAAAGAGCAGATTTCTGGGCGTGGTAGAATATATTCAGGGCATAATGTGCAGACGGGTATGGTGGGGTGAGGGTACAGCGGAGGTAAGCCCAGGCACTGGGTGATGATAAGAGAGGTTGTATCTCTGGACATGCTGGTTATAATTGGTGAGGTCACCACGTGTGGGAGGTCGGACAAAAGAGGTATCAGAGGTATGAAGAGTGGAACTAGGGGCTCCATTGTAAACTAAAACAATGATAACTAACCTGAACAACAGTATACAAGGCATATTGACATTTGAGAGAGACATGCAGCGAGGCATAAAGTAATCGCAGGTGTTGATTGGGAGAGCTAGCTAAAACAACAGGTGAGACAACAACAGCTAATCAGCTAACACAACAACAGCAGGTAAAATGGCGATGACTAGGCAGAGAGGGTCGGATTAACTACACACAGAGACTGAGTTCGCGGCTGGGGCCGACAGATAAAATAAATAAACAGAATGGAGTACCGTGATTAATGGACAGTCCAGCAGGCATCAGCTATGTAGCCAAGTGATCATTGTGTCCAGGGGGCAGCAGTAGATGGAACAGGGAGCCACCACTACGCTAGCACGCGGGCGACACAGCGTTTAAAGTTAGTAGCCTGGGGGTGGTAGGGGGGTCTGCTCAGACGGAGGCCGGTTGAAGGCACAGCGGATAGAATATTCGTCGGCAGACCAGTCGTGGTGGTGCGGCGGGGCGCCGTGTCGACAGAGAATCCAAGCCAGATGGCGAAAGAGGTATTGTAGAATTTAGTTTGCCTGGCCGGAGATGCGCCTGGCTCACGGCTAACTGGTGCTAGTTTCGTGGCAGTGGCGTTAGCCAATATAGCCAATCGGTAGCAGCGGTGATCCGGTGCCAAGGTCCAGAGCTTACAGCAAGGATCCGGTGGAGTATTGGGCTCTAGCCGTGTATGAGTGGGGTTTGGGTGAACAGCTGAGTAGGCCGGGAGGTGGGCTTTGGTACTGGGTTCCAAGGTGGGTGCAAGCTAGCTGTGAAGATCAGAAGTAGTGGTCCTGGTATTACGAATCCGGTGTTGTTGTGGAGAGACAGTCCGATGCTGGTAGACTGGCGAGTATTTGCCAGGCTAAAAACAGGGCTGGTATCTGTGCAGAAGGTAAAAGCCGCTAGCAGTGGCTAGCAATGACTAAATAGCTTTTAGCTAATTAGCTGGTTAGCTTCTGGTGGTTCTTGAATGTGTTCTATAATTAAAAATAATAGTGATTCCCTATCACATTGGGTGAGGCAGGTTTACTCCTGGGGTACTGACCAATTGCACCCTCTATAACCAGTGTGATTATTGTTTGACCCTTCTAGTAGTGTATGAACATTTGAACATCTTGAAGAATGATCTGAACTTAATGGCCGTGTAATCTCTCTCCAGCACATACAGAAGAGGACTGGTCACCCCTCAGAGCCTGGTTCCTCTCTACACAGTACAGACAGAAGAGGACTGGTCATCCCTCAGAGCCTGGTTCCTCTCTACCCAGTACAGACAGAAGAGGACTGGTCACCCCTCAGAGCCTGGATCCTCTCTACCCAGCACAGACAGAAGAGGACTGGTCACCCCTCAGAGCCTGGTTCCTCTCTAGGTTTCTTCCCAGGTTCTTTAGGTTCGTAACTTTCTAGGGAGTTTTTCTAGCCACCGTGCTTCAACATCCTAACATGATCTCTTCAGCACGAGACGACCGTTACACCCAACGACGTGTTTCTGCCAATGAGCTTCAAATCAGATCAAATTGTATTTCTCACATGAGCCGAATACAACAGGTGTAAACTTTACTGTGAAATGCTGACTGATGAGCTATTTCCCAACAATGCAGTTAAAAGTATGAAAAAATGTGCTAAAAAAACAATAATGAGACCAGTACTGAGTCAATGATATTTCAATGTAGGTAATATGTACATCTACGTAGGGCTACAATATACAAGGCAATCAGGATAGCGTTTACTTCTCCTCATCCAAGGAATGCACACACACACACACACACACACACACACACACACACACACACACACACACACACACACACACACACACACACACACACACACACACACACACACACACACACACACACACACACACACACACACACACACACACACACACACACACACACACACACACACACACACACACACACACACACACAGGGAGGGAATGTTGTGTTTGTTTAATATTGTTTTAGGACTATGAAAATGGACAAAAGGACTAGCCTATGGATTATGAAAAACAACAACAATAAATTGGAAAATGGGAGAGGAGAAATGACTAGAGACAGTGTTGTTTAACTCACTGACCAGGACCCTTGAGTTCTTCTTACCTTTGTTCAGTAGAAAAGTCTCCCTCTCTAAAGGATATAGGTTGACCCATAGACTGGTCACTCTTCATGGACACACAGCTGGGAACAGGGGAGGCTGGTCTCTCCTGCTTGATTGGTCTTCAACACAACAGAGACAAACATTACATCTCTCATCTACTCTGAGCTCAGATGGGGAAACATGAGAAGAGTTTAATTCCAAAACGCTGTGTATCCATTTTCAGAAATGTGGTAAATGAGCTTTTAGTGTAAAGACATTATGGAAGAGATTGGTGTGTTTTTTATTTTATGAATGAGATGTTTTTTTCTAATAATAAATTATGTTCAATAACAGACATGTATTTGTATAAAATCTATCACTTGATGGTTTCATTTCAGAGAGACAAATAATCATATTTTTTTTCCAAATGCTATATATCTGCCTCACTCTGAGAAATCATTAGTACTGCTAGGTTTTACACAGTAATAATATATATCTGCCTCACTCTCAGAGAAATCAGTAGTACTGCTAGGTTTTACACAGTAATAATATATATCTGTCTCACTCTCAGAGAAATCAGTAGTACTGCTAGGTTTTACACAGTAATAATATATATCTGCCTCACTCTCAGAGAAATCAGTAGTACTGCTAGGTTTTACACAGTAATAATATATATCTGTCTCACTCTCAGAGAAATCAGTAGTACTGCTAGGTTTTACACAGTAATAATATATATCTGCCTCACTCTCAGATAAATCAGTAGTACTGCTAGGTTTTATACAGTAATAATATATATCTGTCTCACTCTCAGATAAATCAGTAGTACTGCTAGGTTTTACACAGTAATAATATATATCTGCCTCACTCTCAGAGAAATCAGTAGTACTGCTAGGTTTTACACAGTAATAATATATATCTGCCTCTCTCTCAGTGAAATCAGTAGTACTGCTAGGTTTTACACAGTAATACTATATATCTGCATCACTCTCAGAGAAATCAGTAGTACTGCTAGGTTTTACACAGTAATAATATATATCTGCCTCACTCTCAGTGAAATCAGTAGTACTGCTAGGTTTCACACAGTAACAATATATATCTGCCTCTCTCTCAGTGAAATCAGTAGTACTGCTAGGTTTTACACAGTAATACTATATATCTGTCTCACTCTCAGAGAAATCAGTAGTACTGCTAGGTTTTACACAGTAATAATATATACCTGTCTCACTCTCAGTGAAATCAGTAGTACTGCTAGGTTTCACACAGTAACAATATATATCTGCCTCACTCTCAGAGAAATCAGTAGTACTGCTAGGTTTTACACAGTAATAATATATATCTGCCTCACTCTCAGAGAAATCAGTAGTACTGTTAGGTTTTGTACAGTCAAATGTGAACGACCGGCTCGAATTGGTCATATGTCGAACCACTTGAAAATTTGCAATGGTGTTTTTCACATTGGACCAAAGTTTCAGGGCTAGAAAATGGTATATCATCTATAAATACTGTTCTATACTAGAACATAATATATCAGACACTACAGTTGAGGAACAATGGGAAAGTAATTATGTTTTGAACGGTGATTAACTTGTAACCTCACGTTTGAGAAAATGTCCTTTGAATGTTTTAGTACCTACTGGAGAGCTCTTCTTTGTCTACAGCGCTGTTATTTTGGCAGATAATGTCACCCATCTAAATAAATTATTTTTTAAATAATTAACTAAATTAATGAACTAAATGTAAAATGTTTTGGTTTATGTCAGTTTCATTTTTTGTTATGCAATAAATTGTTGTTTTATGGTTGTAAGTGGCAAAATTAACTAGAAAATGTTATATTTGACAATTCTGAGTAATACTACTTTAGTAAGGAATTACACATCATGGATTTGGATTTACACATAACGATAATGAGGGGTACACAAAACGAAACAGTCCCTCTGCCTTGGACAGAAGTACTCTCCCAAGTATAGAAAGATCTCTTTGTAGCCAATTATTAAATATATTTTTAGTTCTCTTAATTTTAGTAGAGAAATTCTGTTGTCTGACTAAGTGTTTTTTTGACAGATGAATTCCTAAATATTTAACACAGTCCTTTACAGGAATATTTTCAATTACTTTATTCATCAGAGTCAAATAAACATAAGATTTCACATTTAGAAACATTCAGTTTTAATCCTGATGCAATAGAAAATGCAGTTAGAGCATTAAGGGTGACCTGGTCTTTGTCTCTTAAGAAAAGATTAGTATCATCGGCCAGTTGGGAGATTTTGATTCCTTTGTTAAAATAAGCCATGCAGATTTGCATCATTCAGAATATCTAGAGATAGAAGTTCCACAACCAAAATGAATAAAAATGGCGAAATTGGGCATCCCTGTCGTACACTTCTGTTGATACTAAATCTTTTGGAAGTATTAAGGTTTAGTAGCACAGAACTATTTACATGTGCAGGGGTACCAGGTAGTTGAGGTAATAATGAGACTATAAGGAGAACCAGTACTGAGTCAATGTGCAGGGTACCAGGTAGTTGAGGTAATAATGAGACTATAAGGAGAACCAGTACTGAGTCAATGTGCAGGGTACCAGGTAGTTGAGGTAATAATGAGACTATAAGGAGAACCAGTACTGAGTCAATGTGCAGGGTACCAGGTAGTTGAGGTAATAATGAGACTATAAGGAGTACCAGTACTGAGTCAATGTGCAGGGTACCAGGTAGTTGAGGTAATAATGAGACTATAAGGAGTACCAGTACTGAGTCAATGTGCAGGGTACCAGGTAGTTGAGGTAATAATGAGGCTATAAGGAGTAGCAGTACTGAGTCAATGTGCAGGGTACCAGGTAGTTGAGGTAATAATGAGACTATAAGGAGAACCAGTACTGAGTCAATGTGCAGGGTACCAGGTAGTTGAGGTAATAATGAGACTATAAGGAGTACCAGTACTGAGTCAATGTGCAGGGTACCAGGTAGTTGAGGTAATAATGAGACTATAAGGAGTACCAGTACTGAGTCAATGTGCAGGGGTACCAGGTAGTTGAGGTAATAATGAGACTATAAGGAGAACCAGTACTGAGTCAATGTGCAGGGTACCAGGTAGTTGAGGTAATAATGAGGTTTTAAGGAGAACCAGTACTGAGTCAATGTGCAGGGGTACCAGGTAGTTGAGGTAATAATGAGACTATAAGGAGTACCAGTACTGAGTCAATGTGCAGGGGTACCAGGTAGTTGACGTAATATGTACATGTAGGTAAGTATAAAAGTGACTAGACAATCAGGATAGAGATTACATCTCCTCATCCGGGGAGTACACACACACGCACGAACACACACACAAACACACAGACGGAATGTGGTGTTGTTTAATATTGTTTTAGGACAACGAAAATGGACAAAAGGATGAGTCTATGGATTATGAAAACAACAACAATAAATGGGAAAATGGGAGAGGAGAAATGACTAGAGACAGTGTTGTTTAACTCACTGACCAGGACCTGTGAGTTCTTCTTACCTTTGTTCAGTAGAAAAGTCTCCCTCTCTAAACTGTATAGGTTGAAGTATAGACTGGTCACTCTTCATGGACACACAGCTGGGAACAGGGGAGGCTGGTCTCTCCTGCTTGATTGGTCTTCAACACAACAGAGACAGACATTACATCTCTCAACTACTCTGAGCTCAGATGGGGAAACATAAGAAGTGCTTCATTCCAAAATACTATACATCACTTTTCAGAAATGTTGGTAAATTACATTTTATTGTTTAATAACTTGTAACCTCACTTTTGAGAAAATGTCCTTTGAATGTTTTGGTACCTTCTGGAGAGCTCTTCTTTGTCTAACAGATAATGTCACCAATCTAAATAAATAGTTCATGTTTTAAAATAATGAACTAATTGTATGGTGTTTTTGGTTGATGTCAGTTTCATTGTAAGTTATGCTATCAATGGTTATTTTATGGTTGTAAGTGGTGAAATGAGCTAGAAAATGTTAATAATTACTACTTTAGTAAGGAATTACACATTATTCAGTACTACTGCAGTTGCTACATAATTCCAATAGATGGCAGCATAAGACCACAAATGACATTTCAGAAGATTAGTTTAGTTTTCTCCCTGGATACACCACCACTCCCCCTCACAGGAAAACTCCTGTGTGCTTCTTCCTGTCCCTTTCCACACTGCTAACACAAGAGGAAGCACTGAAAAAGCATTTAACAGATTACTGTGAAGTAATATAATGATGATTCATGTTTATTATTACCTGTTTTTATGCTCATGTTTGAAATGTTACCTCATTAACATAATGATTATCAATGGGGCGGCAGGGTAGCCTAGTGGTTAGAGCGTTGGACTAGTAACCGCAAGGTAGCATGTTCAAACCCCCAAGCTGACAAGGTACAAATCTGTCGTTTTGCCCCTGAACAGGCAGTTAACCCACTGTTCCTAGGTCGTCATTGAAAATAATAATTTGTTCTTAACTGACTTGCCTGGTAAAATAAATAAATAAATGAAAAATAATTCAGTCACCTCTGGTCAAGAAAAACACAGCCATTTTTCCAGCCAAAGAGAGGATTCACAAAAAGCACAAATGGAGATAAAATGAATCACATCATAGGACTTCATGTTACGCAATACATGTTTTGTATGATAAAATTCACATTTATATAAAAAAAAATCAGAGTTTACATTGGCTCCAAAAACATCAAGTGATTTTGCATAGCCACATCGATTCAACAGAAATACTCATAATAAATGTAGATGATAATACAAGTTATACACATGGAATTATAGATATACCTCTCCTTAATGCAACCGCTGTGTCAGATTTAAAAAAAACTTTACTGAAAAAGAAACGCATGCAATAATCTGAGACGGTGCTCAAAAGTAAAAACACCACAGCCGCAAAGATGGCGTCAACATGAACAAGAAATTACATGATAAATATTCCCTTGCCTTTGATGATCTACATCAGAAAGCACTCCAAGAATCCCAGGTCCACAATAAATGTTTGTTTTGTTCAAAAATCCCCATTATTTATGTCCAAATACCTTCTTTTGTTAGCGCGTTTGGTATACATATCCAAATGATAATTCTGGTCAGCGTTATACCGGTCGAAGAAACATTTCAAACTAAGTACAGAATCATTAGGATGTTTTTAACATATAGCTTCAATAAAGTTCCAACCAGAATATTCCTTCTTGTCTTCGTGAGCAATGGAACGCAAGTGACTACCATGAGGAAGAAGCGGGATCACAAAATGGCTGCTTGATGGACCTCTGATATATTCTGCTCTCATTCACTCCCACAACAACATAGCAGCCTCATTATAATTTCTATTGATGGTTGACATCTAGTGGAACCCCTAGGCAGTGCAACATCATTCATATCTCAAGGGGATTTCATTGGTGATTTTGCCTGCCAATATGAGTTCTGTTATGCGCACATTCAAACAGTTTTAGAAACGTCAGAGTGTTTTCTATCCAATACTAACAATACTATGCAAATATTATCAACTATGACTGAGGAGCAGGCCGTTTGATATGGGCACCTTTCATCCAAGCTACTCAATACTGCCCCTGCTGCCATAAAAAGTTAAACAGGAGTGAAGTGTGTTGATATAATGGTAATTTTGTCATAATTCTGCTTGTAACAACCATCAGAATTGATAAAAAAATATATGCATGCCAACATATAAGTCAATATTTAGGAGTAGGCAAAGTGGTCGCACCATGTGAAAATTCTGTCATGTCTTCCATCGCAATGAGTACAGTCAGGGTGCCACGGAACCCCTGCTGTACCTCCGCAGACCACGGTTTGAGAATCGCTAATTTAGCAGATGCTCTTATCCAGGGTGATTTACAATAAGTGCATTCATCTTCTTAGGGCTAGGGGGTAGTATTCGGAAGTTTGTATGAATGAGGTGACCAAAGTAAACTGCCTGTTAATCGGGCCCAGAATGTAGGATATGCATGTAATTGGCAGATGTGGATAGAAAACACTCTCAAGTTTCAGAAACTGTTAAAATAATGTCTGTGAGTATAACATATCTTATATGGCAGGTGAAAACCTGAGAAAAATCAATCCAGGAAGTGGGATTTCTTTTAAAGTTTGTAGTTTTCTATTGAATCTCTATACAGTATTCGAGCTGTGGGCTCAGATTGCACTTCCCATGGCTTCGTTGTTTAGAATCAATCCTCAAGTTTTTCAAATATCTATTCGATAATATATCCACCGGGACAATTGGTTTCTCAGTAGAAGCGATTGAAATAATGGCTACCTCTGTACTTTACGCAAGATTTTCTTAGGGAGCATCATGTGACCACTTGCGCAATGTAGCCCCCTACGGCTATTCTTCAACACAAATGCATAAAACTATGTCACAATGCTGTAGACACGTTGGGGAATACGTAGAAAGCGTAAGCTTGTTCGTAGCACATTCAAATCTCAATAGAGACTCATTTGCACGCAGCGCTTTCAAAATATGGGGCACTTCCGGAAGGATTTTTCTCAGGCTTTCACCTGCAACATCAGTTCTGTTATACTCACAGACAATATCTTTACAGTTTTGGAAATGTTAGAGTGTTTTCAATGCTAAACTGTCAATTATATGCATATTCTAGCATCTTGTCCTGACAAAATATCCCATTTAAAACGGGAACATTTTTTTCCCAAAAATGAAAATAGTACCCCTAGAATTTCAAGAGGTTAATAATTCCTTTAAAAAAGTGTAATCTCACCTCTTAGATTTGGTGTCATGATCCCCAGAGAGACTTATTTTATAGGCAGGGTCCCCCTCTTCTCTCTCCCCAGAGAGACTCATGTGAAAGGCAAGGTCCCCCTCTTCTCTCTCCCCAGAGAGACTCATTTGAAAGGCAAGGCCCCCCTCCTCCCTCTCCCCAGAGAGACTCATTTTAGAGGCAGGGCCCCCCTCCTCTCTCTCCCCAGAGAGACTCATTTTAGAGAACTGACCCCTAAACAGAGATCCAACATGTTGGTTGGGGTTAACACAGTAATTATTGAATGTCAATTGTTATCATGTATTAATGATCTCTTATAAACATTTACGAACAGACATATCAAAAGAGTCAAGTTATTTAATGCAATCACATGAATATGTAGTTATGACATTTAATCTCCATGGTAACTGTCAATAATAATAATAAGTCACTGTTTGTTAAGGTAGTTCTAGACAGTACAGCAACAATAATAATAATAATAATAAGTCACTGTTTGTTAAGGTAGTTATAGACAGTACAGCAGTAATAATAATAATAATAATAATAATAATAAGTCACTGTTTGTTAAGGTAGTTATAGACAGTACAGCAACAATAATAATAATAAGTCACTGTTTATTAAGGTAGTTATAGACAGTACAGCAACAATAATAATAATAATAATAATAATAATAAGTCACTGTTTGTAAAGGTAGTTATAGACAGTACAGCAACAACAATAATAATAATAATAATAAGTCACTGTTTGTTAAGGTAGTTCTAGACAGTCCAGCAACAATAATAACAATAATAGGTCACTGTTTGTTAAGGTAGTTCTAGACAGTGCAGCAACACAAGGCCATGTCTCACAATCATTTTTAATAATTAAAAGTAGGCTATTTATTGTCTTTTTTTAAATTGTCTTTCAATCTGTTATTTTCACTTTTTTTCCCCCACAGTATATATCCTGATAGAGTCATATACATTAGAGAGAGGTATTTATATCCTGATAGAGCCATATACATTAGAGAGGTATATATATCCTGATAGAGTCATATACATTAGAGAGGTATATATATCCTGATAGAGTCATATACATTAGAGAGAGGTATTTATATCCTGATAGAGCCATATACATTAGAGAGAGGTAGATATATCCTGATAGAGTCATATAAATTAGAGAGGTATATACATCCTGATAGAGTCATATACGTTAGAGAGAGAGGTATATATATCCTAATAGAGTCATATACATTAGAGAGAGGTATATATATCCTGATATAGTCATATACATTAGAGAGGTATATATATCCTGATAGAGTCATATACATTAGAGAGAGGTATATATATCCTGATAGAGTCATATACATTAGTGAGAGGTATATATATCCTGATATAGTCATATACATTAGAGAGGTATATATATCCTGATAGAGTCATATACATTAGAGAGAGGTATATATATCCTGATAGAGCCATATACATTAGAGAGGTATATATATCCTGATAGAGCCATATACATTAGAGAGAGGTATATATATCCTGATAAAGTCATATACATTAGAGAGAGGTATATATATCCTGATAGAGCCATATACATTAGAGAGAGGTATATATATCCTGATAGAGTCATATACATTAGAGAGGTATATATATCCTGATAGAGCCATATACATTAGAGAGAGGTATATATATCCTGATATAGTCATATACATTAGAGAGGTATATATATCCTGATAGAGTCATATACATTAGAGAGAGGTATATATATCCTGATAGAGCCATATACATTAGAGAGGTATATATATCCTGATAGAGTCATATACATTAGAGAGGTATATATATCCTGATAGAGCCATATACATTAGAGAGAGGTATATATATCCTGATAGAGACATATACATTAGAGAGGTATATATATCCTGATATAGTCATATACATTAGAGAGGTATATATATCCTGATAGAGTCATATACATTAGAGAGGTATATATATCCAATTGGTGGCTGACTAAATACTTTTTTGCCCCACTGTATATTGCTACAGATGTTTGATCTTAATTTGACCCAGGTTGCAATAAAATAATCCTGCAGCAACAGGACATTTGAATTATTATGTGGATTATAATGAATGAACAATTTTAAAATGGAAAAGTGGAATTTATCATCTTCAGAAATACTCAAATACACTACACGTTTTAGTTTTCCTGCAACAATGTGATACAATTAAGATCCTGCATCGGAACAGAGATGATGTCTTTACCTGAAAAAGGCTGTTTGACTTATTATCAATAGAGTTGCAACTGTCAGCTGCTGTAAACCTCTGTGATTGGATGTTATAGACCCCAATCTGAACAGTTTCTTTCCCCGTCTGGACCATAGAGACTAAAGGACTATGCTGTGGCCCTCACCAACTGGCCCATAGAGACTAAAGGACTATGCTGTGGCCCATAGAGACTATAGGACTATGCTGTGGCCCATAGAAACTAAAGGACTATGCTGTGGCCCTCACCAACTGGCCACCTGGTCCATAGAGACTAAAGGACTATGCTGTGGCCCTCACCAACTGGCCACCTGGTCCATAGAGACTAAAGGACTATGCTGTGGCCCTCACCAACTGGCTATCTGGTCCATAGAGACTAAAGGACTATGCTGTGGCCCTCACCAACTGGCCACCTGGTCCATAGAGACTAAAGGACTATGCTGTGTTCCATAGAGACTAAAGGACTATGCTGTGTCCCTCAACAACTGGCGATCTGGTCCATAGAGACTAAATGACTATGCTGTGGCCCTCACCAACTGGCCACCTGGTCCATAGAGACTAAAGGACTATGCTGTGGCCCTCACCAACTGGCCACCTGGTCTATAGAGACTAAAGGACTATGCTGTGTTCCATAGAGACTAAAGGACTATGCTGTGTTCCATAGAGACTAAAGGGCTATGCTGTGTTCCTCACCAACTGGTCACCTGGCCCGTAGAGACTAAAGGACTATGCTGTGGCCCTCACCAACTGGTCACCTGGCCCATAGAGATTAAAGGAATATGCTGTGGCCCTCACCAACTGGCCACCTGGCCCATAGAGACAAAGGACTATGCTGTGGCCCATAGAGACTAAAGGACTATGCTGTGGCCCTCACCAACTGGCCACCTGTTCCATAGAGACTAAAGGACTATGCTGTGGCCCTCACCAACTGGTCCATAGAGACTAAAGGACTATGCTGTGGCCCTCACCAACTGTTCCATAGAGAATAAAGGACTATGCTGTGGCCCTCACCAACTGGCCACCTGGTCCATAGAGACTAAAGGACTATGCTGTGGCCCTCACCAACTGGCACCTGGCCCATAGAGACTAAAGGACTATGCTGTGGCCCTCACCAACTGGCCCATAGAGACTAAATGACTATGCTGTGGCCCATAGAGACTATAGGACTATGCTGTGGCCCATAGAAACTAAAGGACTATGCTGTGGCCCTCACCAACTGGCCACCTGGTCCATAGAGACTAAAGGACTATGCTGTGGCCCTCACCAACTGGCCACCTGGTCCATAGAGACTAAAGGACTATGCTGTGGCCCTCACCAACTGGCCACCTGGTCCATAGAGACTAAAGGACTATGCTGTGGCCCATAGAGACTAAAGGACTATGCTGTGGCCCATAGAGACTAAAGGACTATGCTGTGGTCCATAGAGACTAAAGGACTGTGCTGTGGCCCTCACCAGCTGGCCATCTGGTCCATAGAGACTAAAGGACTATGCTGTGTTCCTCACCAACTGGCCACCTGGTCCATAGAGACTAAAGGACTATGCTGCGGCCCTCACCAACTGGCTATCTGGTCCATAGAGACTAAAGGACTATGCTGTGGCCCTCACCAACTGGCTATCTGGTCCATAGAGACTAAAGGACTATGCTGTGTTCCATAGAGACTAAAGGACTATGCTGTGTCCCTCAACAACTGGTCACCTGGCCCGTAGAGACTAAAGGACTATGCTGTGTTCCATAGAGACTAAAGGGCTATGCTGTGTTCCTCACCAACTGGTCACCTGGCCCGTAGAGACTAAAGGACTATGCTGTGGCCCTCACCAACTGGTCACCTGGCCCATAGAGATTAAAGGAATATGCTGTGGCCCTCACCAACTGGCCACCTGGCCCATAGAGACTAAAGGACTATGCTGTGGCCCTCACCAACTGGCCACCTGTTCCATAGAGACTAAAGGACTATGCTGTGGCCCTCACCAACTGGTCCATAGAGACTAAAGGACTATGCTGTGGCCCTCACCAACTGGTCCATAGAGAATAAAGGACTATGCTGTGGCCCTCACCAACTGGCCACCTGGTCCATAGAGACTAAAGGACTATGCTGTGGCCCTCACCAACTGGCACCTGGCCCATAGAGACTAAAGGACTATGCTGTGGCCCTCACCAACTGGCCCATAGAGAATAAAGGACTATGCTGTGTTCCTCACCAACTGGCCACCTGGTCCATAGAGACTAAAGGACTATGCTGTGGCCCATAGAGACTAAAGGACTATGCTGTGGCCCTTACCAACTGGCCACCTGGTCCATAGAGACTAAAGGACTATGCTGTGTTCCTCACCAACTGGCCACCTGGTCCATAGAGACTAAAGGACTATGCCGTGGCCCTCACCAGCTGGATATCTGGTCCACAGAGACGAAAGGACTATGCTGTGGCCCTCACCAACTGGATATCTGGTACATAGAGACTAAAGGACTATGCTGTGGCCCTCACCAACTGGCCACCTGGTCCATAGAGACTAAAGGACTATGCTGTGTTCCTCACCAACTGGCGATCTGGTCCATAGAGACTAAAGGACTATGCTGTGTTCCATAGAGACTAAAGGACTGTGCTGTGTTCCTCACCAACTGGCCACATGGTCCATAGAGACTAAAGGACTATGCTGTGGCCCTCACCAACTGGCCACCTGGTCCATAGAGACTAAAGGACTATGCTGTGGCCCTCACCAACTGGCCACCTGGCCCATAGAGACTAAAGGACTATGCTGTGTTCCATAGAGATTAAAGGACTATGCTGTGTTCCATAAAGACTAAAGGACTATGCTGTGGCCCATAGAGACTAAAGGACTATGCTGTGGCCCATAGAGACTAAAGGACTATGCTGTGTTCCATAGAGATTAAAGGACTATGCTGTGTTCCATAAAGACTAAAGGACTATGCTGTGTTCCATAGAGACTAAAGGACTATGCTGTGTTCCATAGAGACTAAAGGACTATGCTGTGTTCCATAGAGACTAAAGGACTATGCTGTGTTCCATAGCGACTAAATGACTATGCTGTGTTCCATAGAGACTAAAGGACTATGCTGTGTTACATAGAGACTAAATGACTATGCTGTGTTCCATAGAGACTAAAGGACTATGCTGTGTTCCATAGAGACTAAATGACTATGCTGTGTTCCATAGAGACTAAAGGACTATGCTGTGTTCCATAGAGACTAAAGGACTATGCTGTGTTCCATAGAGACTAAAGGACTATGCTGTGTTCCATAGAGACTAAAGGACTATGCTGTGTTCCATAGAGACTAAAGGACTATGCTGTGTTCCTCACCAACTGGTCACCTGGCCCATAGAGACTAAAGGACTATGCTGTGGCCCTCACCAACTGGTCACCTGGCCCATAGAGACTAAAGGACTATGCTGTGGCCCACACCAACTGGCCACCTGGCCCAGAGATGCTAAAGGACTATGCTGTGGCCCATAGAGACTAAAGGACTATGCTGTGGCCCATAGAGACTAAATGACTATGCTGTGGTCCATAGAGACTAAAGGACTATGCTGTGGCCCATAGATACTAAAGGACTATGCTGTGTTCCATAGAGACTAAAGGACCATGCTGTGTTCCATAGAGACTAAAGGACTATGCTGTGGCCCTCACCAACTGGTCCATAGAGACTAAAGGACTATATAGTGGCCCTCACCAACTGGTCCATAGAGACAAAAGGACTATGCTGTGGCCCTCACCAACTGGCCACCTGGTCCATAGAGACTAAAGGACTATGCTGTGGCCCATAGAGACTAAAGGACTATGCTGTGGCCCTCACCAACTGGTCCATAGAGACAAAAGGACTATGCTATGGCCCTCACAAACTGGCCACCTGGTCCATAGAGACTAAAGGACTATGCTGTGGCCCTCACCAACTGGCCACCTGGTCCATAGAGACTAAAGGACTATGCTGTGGCCCTCACCAACTGGCTATATGGTCCATGGAGACTAAAGGACTATGCTGTGGCCCTCACCAACTGGCCACCTGGTCCATAGAGACTAAAGGACTATGCTGTATTCCATAGGGACTAAAGGACTATGCTGTGTTCGATAGAGACTAAAGGACTATGCTGTGGCCCTCACCAACTGGTCACCTGGCCCATAGAGACTAAATGATTATTCTGTGGCCCTCACCAACTGGCCACCTGGCCCATAGAGACTAAAGGACTATGCTGTGGCCCATAGAGACTAAAGGACTATGCTGTGGCCCATAGAGACTAAAGGACTATGCTGTGGCCCTCACCAACTGGTCCATAGAGACTAAAGAACTATGCTGTGGCCCTCACCAACTGGCCCATAGAGACTAAAGGACTATGCTGTGTTCCTCACCAACTTGCCACCTGGTCCATAGAGACTAAAGGACTATGCTGTGTTCCATAGAGACTAAATTACTATGCTGTGTTCCATAGAGACTAAAGGACTATGCTGTGGCCCTCACCAACTGGTTACCTGACCCATAGAGACTAAAGGACTATGCTGTGGCCCTCACCAACTGGCCACCTGGCCCATAGAGACTAAAGGACTATGCTGTGGCCCTCACCAACTGGCCACGTGGCCTGTAGAGACTAAAGGACTATGCTGTGGCCCATAGAGACTAAAGGTCTATGCTGTGGCCCTCACCAACTGGCCACCTGGTCCATAGAGACTAAAGGACTATGCTGTGGCCCATAGAGACTAAAGGACTATGCTTTGGCCCTCACCAACTGGTCCATAGAGACTAAAGAACTATGCTGTGGCCCTCACTAACTGGCCCATAGAGACTAAAGGACTATGCTGTGTTCCTCACCAACTTGCCACCTGGTCCATAGAGACTAAAGGACTATGCTGTGTTCCATAGAGACTAAATGACTATGCTGTGTTCCATAGAGACTAAAGGACTATGCTGTGGCCCTCACCAACTGGTTACCTGACCCATAGAGACTAAAGGACTATGCTGTGGCCCTCACCAACTGGCCACCTGGCCCATAGAGACTAAAGGACTATGCTGTGGCCCTCACCAACTGGCCACGTGGCCTGTAGAGACTAAAGGACTATGCTGTGGCCCATAGAGACTAAAGGACTATGTGGTGGCCCTCACCACCTGGCCACCTGGTCCATAGAGACTAAAGGACTATGCTGTGGCCCATAGAGACTAAAGGACTATGCTGTGGCCCATATAAACTAAAGGACAATGCTGTGGCCCTCACCAACTGGCCACCTGGTCCATAGATACTAAAGGACTATGCTGTGTTCCATAGAGACTAAAGGACTATGCTGTGTTCCATAGAGACTAAAGGACTATGCTGTGGCCCTCACCAACTGGTCACCTGGCCCATAGAGATTAAAGGACTATGCTGTGGCCCTCACCAACTGGCCACCTGGCCCATAGAGACAAAGGACTATGCTGTGGCCCAGAGAGACTAAAGGACTATGCTGTGGCCCGTAGAGACTAAAGGACTATGCTGTGGCCCTCACCAACTGGCCACCTGGTCCATAGTGACTAAAGGACTATGCTGTGGCCCTCACCAACTGGTCCATAGAGACTAAAGGACTATGCTGTGGCCCTCACCAACTGGTCCATAGAGACTAAAGGACTATGCTGGGGCCCTCACCAACTGGCCACCTGGTCCATAGAGACTAAAGGACTATGCTGTGGCCCTCACCAACTGGCACCTGGCCCATAGAGACTAAAGGACTATGCTGTGGCCCTCACCAACTGGCCCATAGAGACTAAAGGACTGTGCTGTGTTCCTCACCAAATGGCCACCTGGTCCATAGAGACTAAAGGACTATGCTGTGGCCCATAGAGACTAAAGGACTATGCTGTGGGCCTTACCAACTGGCCACCTGGTTCATAGATACTAAAGGACTATGCTGTGTTCCTCACCAACTGGCCACCTGGTCCATAGAGACTAAAGGACTATGCTGTGGCCCTCACCAGCTGGATATCTGGTCCATAGAGACGAACGGACTATGCTGTGGCCCTCACCAGCTGGATATCTGGTCCATAGAGACTAAAGGACTATGCTGTGGCCCTCGCCAACTGGCCACCTGGTCCATAGAGACTAAAGGACTATGCTGTGTTCCTCATCAACTGGCCACCTGGTCCATAGAGACTAAAGGACTATGCTGTGAACCTCACCAACTTGCTATCGGGTCCATAGAGACTAAAGGACTATGCTGTGGCCCTCACCAACTAGCCACCTGGTCCATAGAGACTAAAGGACTATGCTGTGTTCCATAGAGACTAAAGGACTATGCTGTGTTCCTCACCAACTGGCCACCTGGTCCATAGAGACTAAAGGACTATGCTGTGTCCCTCACCAACTGGCGATCTGGTCCATAGAGACTAAAGGACTATGCTGTGGCCCTCACCAACTGGCCACCTGGTCCATAGAGACTAAAGGACTATGCTGTGGCCCTCACCAACTGGCCACCTGGTCCATAGAGACTAAAGGACTATGCTGTGGCCCTCACCAGCTGGATATCTGGTCCATAGAGACGAAAAGACTATGCTGTGGCCCTCACCAACTGGATATCTGGTCCATAGAGACTAAAGGACTATGCTGTGGCACTCACCAACTGGCCACCTGGTCCAAAGAGACTAAAGGACTATGCTGTGTTCCTCACCAACTGGCCACCTGGTCCAAAGAGACTAAAGGACTATGCTGTGGCCCTAAACAACAGGCTATCTGGTCCATAGAGACTAAAGGACTATGCTGTGGCCCTCACCAACTGGCTACCTGGTCCATAGAGACTAAAGGACTATGCTGTGTTCCATAGAGACTAAAGGACTATGCTGTGTTCCTCACCAACTGGCCACCTGGTCCATAGAGACTAAAGGACTATGCTGTGTTCCTCACCAACTGGCCACCTGGTCCATAGAGACTAAAGGACTATGCTGTGGCCCTCACCAGCTGGATATCTGGTCCATAGAGACGAACGGACTATGCTGTGGCCCTCACCAGCTGGATATCTGGTCCATAGAGACTAAAGGACTATGCTGTGGCCGTCACCAACTGGCCACCTGGTCCATAGAGACTAAAGGACTATGCTGTGTTCCTCACCAACTGGCCACCTGGTCCATAGAGACTAAAGGACTATGCTGTGTTCCTCACCAACTGGCCACCTGGTCCATAGAGACTAAAGGACTATGCTGTGGCCCTCACCAGCTGGATATCTGGTCCATAGAGACTAAAGGACTATGCTGTGGCCCTCACCAACTGGCCACCTGGTCCATAGAGACTAAAGGACTATGCTGTGTTCCTCACCAACTGGCCACCTGGTCCATAGAGACTAAAGGACTATGCTGTGGCCCTCACCAGCTGGATATCTGGTCCATAGAGACTAAAGGACTATGCTGTGGCCGTCACCAACTGGCCACCTGGTCCATAGAGACTTAAGGGACTATGCTGTGTTCCTCATCAACTGGCCACCTGGTCCATAGAGACTAAAGGACTATGCTGTGGCCCTCACCAACTGGCTATCTGGTCCATAGAGACTATAGGACTATGCTGTGGCCCTCACCAACTGGCCTCCTGGTCCATAGAGACTAAAGGACTACGCTGTGTTCCATAGAGACTAAAGTACTATGCTGTGGCCCTCAACAACTGGCCACCTGGTCCATAGAGACTAAAGGACTATGCTGTGGCCCTCACCAACTGGCCACCTGGTCCATAGAGATTAAAGGACTATGCTGTGTCCCTCACCAACTGGCGATCTGGTCCATAGAGACTAAAGGACTATGCTGTGGCCCTCACCAACTGGCCACCTGGTCCATAGAGACTAAAGGACTATGCTGTGGCCCTCACCAACTGGTTACCTGGCCCATAGAGATTAAAGGAATATGCTGTGGCCCTCACCAACTGGCCACCTGGCCCATAGAGACAAAGGACTATGCTGTGGCCCATAGAGACTAAAGGACTATGCTGTGGCCCTCACCAACTGGCCACCTGGTCCATAGAGACTAAAGGACTATGCTGTGTTCCTCACCAACTGGCCACCTGGTCCATAGAGACGAACGGACTATGCTGTGGCCCTCATCAGCTGAATATCTGGTCCATAGAGACTAAAGGACTATGCTGTGGCCGTCACCAACTGGCCACCTGGTCCATAGAGACTAAATGACTATGCTGTGTTCCTCATCAACTGGCCACCTGGTCCATAGAGACTAAAGGACTATGCTGTGGCCCTCACCAACTGGCTATCTGGTCCATAGAGACTATAGGACTATGCTGTGGCCCTCACCAACTGGCCACCTGGTCCATAGAGACTAAAGGACTACGCTGTGTTCCATAGAGACTAAAGGACTATACTGTGTTCCTCACCAAATGGCCACCTGGTCCATAGAGATTAAAGGACTATGCTGTGTCCCTCACCAACTGGCGATCTGGTCCATAGAGACTAAAGGACTATGCTGTGGCCCTCACCAACTGGACACCTGGTCCATAGAGACTAAAGGACTATGCTGTGGCCCTCACCAACTGGCCACCTGGTCCATAGAGACTAAAGGACTATGCTGTGTTCCATAGAGACTAAAGGACTATGCTGTGTTCCATAGAGACTAAAGGACTATGCTGTGTTCCTCACCAACTGGCCACCTGGTCCATAGAGATTAAAGGACTATGCTGTGTCCCTCACCAACTGGCGATCTGGTCCATAGAGACTAAAGGACTATGCTGTGGCCCTCACCAACTGGCCACCTGGTCCATAGAGACTAAAGGACTATGCTGTGGCCCTCACCAACTGGCCACCTGGTCCATAGAGACTAAAGGACTATGCTGTGTTCCATAGAGACTAAAGGACTATGCTGTGTTCCATAGAGACTAAAGGACTATGCTGTGGCCCTCACCAACTGGTCACCTGGCACATAGAGATTAAAGGACTATGCTGTGGCCCTCACCAACTGGCCACCTGGCCCATAGAGACAAAGGACTATGCTGTGGCCCATAGAGACTAAAGGACTATGCTGTGGCCCTCAACCAACTGGCCACCTGGACCATAGAGACTAAAGGACTATGCTGTGGCCCTCACCAACTGGTCCATAGAGACTAAAGGACTATGCTGGGACCCTCACCAACTGGCCACTTGGTCCTTAGAGACTAAAGGACCATGCTGTGGCCCTCACCAACTGGCACCTGGCCCATAGAGACTAAAGGACTATGCTGTGGCCCTCACCAACTGGCCCATAGAGACTAAAGTACTATGCTGTGTTCCTCACCAACTGGCCACCTGGTCCATTGAGACTAAAGGACTATGCTGTGGCCCATAGAGACTAAAGGACTATGCTGTGGGCCTTTTCAACTGGCCACCTGGTCCATAGAGACTAAAGGACTATGCTGTGGCCCTCACCAGCTGGATATCTGGTCCATAGAGACGAAAGGACTATGCTGTGGCCCTCACCAACTGGCCACCTGGTCCATAGAGACGAAAGGACTATGCTGTGGCCCTCACCAACTGGCCACCTGGTCCATAGAGACTAAATGACTATGCTGTGTTCCTCACCAACTGGCCAACTGGTCCATAGAGACTAAAGGACTATGCTGTGGCCCTCACCAACAGGCTATCTGGTCCATAGAGACTAAAGGACTATGCTGTGGCCCTCACCAACTGGCCACCTGGTCCATAGAGACTAAAGGACTATGCTGTGTTCCATAGAGACTAAAGGACTATGCTGTGTTCCTCACCAACTGGCCACCTGGTCCATAGAGACTAAATTACTATGCTGTGGCCCTCACCAACTGGTCCATAGAGACTAAAGGACTATGCTGGGGACCTCACCAACTGGCCACCTGGTCCATAGAGACTAAAGGACTATGCTGTGGCCCTCACCAACTGGCACCTGGCCCATAGAGACTAAAGGACTATGCTGTGGCCCTCACCAACTGGCCACCTGGCCCATAGAGACTAAAGGACTATTCTGTGGCCCTCACCAACTGGCCATCTGGCCCGTAGAGACTAAAGGACTATCCACTCTACGCTGCACACCATATCAAGCCTTCTCTGAACTGGACACTAAATAACTGAACTATACTGCATTAGCTCTGTGTTCATTTCTCTTAGATATATTCATATTGATACTGTAAATTTGGAGATATACTGTATTTCCACTGTACTGTATATCAACTGTATATCCACTGTACTGTATATCAACTGTATAGCCACTGTACTGCTTATCAACTGTATATCCACTGTACTGTATATCAACTATATAGCCATTGAACTGTATATCAACTGTATATCCACTGTACTGTATATCAACTGCATATCCACTGTACTGAATATCATCTGTATATCCACTGTACTGTTTATCAACTGTGTATCCACCGTACTGTATATCAACTGTATATCCACTGTACTGTGTATTAACTGTATAGCCACTCTACTGTGTATCAACTGTATATCCACCGTACTGTATATCAACTGTATAGCCACTGTACTGTATATCTGTATATCCACTGTACTGTTTATCAACTGTATAGCCACTGTACTGTATATCAACTGTATAGCCACTGTACTGTATATCAACTGTATATCCACTGTACTGTTTATCAACTGTATAGCCACTGTACTGTATATCAACTGTATATCCACCGTATTGTATATCAACTGTATAGCCACTGTACTGTATATCAACTGTGTATTCACCGTACTGTATATCAACTGTATAGCCACTGTACTGTATATCTGTATATCCACTGTACTGTATATCTGTATATCCACTGTACTGTATATAAACTGTATATCCACTGTACTGTATATCAACTGTATATTCACTGTATTGTTTATCAACTGTATATCCAGTGTACTGTATATCAACTGTATAGCCACTGTTCTGTATATCAACTGAACTGTATATCTGTATATCCAATGTACTGTATATCAACTGTATAGCCACTCTACTGTATATCAACTGTATATCCACTGTACTGTATATCAACTGTATAGCCACTGTACTGTATATCAACTGTATATCCACTGTACTGTATATCAACTGTATAGCAACTGTTCTGTATATCAACTGTATAGCCACTGTACTGTATATCAACTGTATAGCCACTGTACTGTATATCAACTGTATATCCACTGTACTGTTTATCAACTGTACTGTATATCAACTGTACTGTATATCTGTATAGCCGCTGTTCTGTATATCAACTGTATATCCACTGTACTGTATATCAACTGTATATCCACTGTACTGTATATCAACTGTATAGCCACTCTACTGTATATCCACTGTACTGTATATCAACTGTATAGCCACTGTACTGTATATAAACTGTATATCCACTGTACTGTATATCAACTGTATATACACTGTACTGTATATCAACTCTACATCCACTGTGTCTTGTATATCAACTGTATATCCACTGTACTGTATATCAACTGTATATCCACTGTACTGTTTATCAACTGTATATCCACTGTACTGTATATCAACTGTATATCCACTGTACTGTATATCAACTGTATAGCAACTGTTCTGTATATCAACTGTATAGCCACTGTACTGTATATAAACTGTATATCCACTGTACTGTATATCAACTGTATATCCACTGTACTGTATATCTGTATATCCACTGTACTGTATATCAATTGTACTGTATATCCACTGTACTGTATATCAACTGTACTGTATATCAACTGTATAGCCACTGTACTGTTTATCAACTGTATATCAACCGTACTGTATATCAACTGTATATCCAATGTACTATTTATAAACTGTATATCCACTGTACTGTATATCAACTGTATATCCACTGTACTGTATATCAACTGTATAGCCACTGTACAGTATATCTGTATATCCACTGTACTGTATATCTGTATATCCACTGTACTGTATATCAACTGTACTGTTTATCAACTGTGTATCCACCGTACTGTTTATCAACTGTGTATCCACCGTACTCTTTATCAACTTTATATCCAATGTACTGTATACCAACTGTATATCCACTGTACTGTATATCAACTGTATAGCCACTGTTCTGCATATCAACTGTACTGTATATCTGTATATCCACTGGACTGTATATCAACTGTATATCCACTGTACTGTATATCCACTGTACTGTATATCAACTGTATATCCACTGTACTGTATATCAACTGTATATCCACTGTACTGTATATCAACTGTATAACCACTGTACTGTATATCAACTGTATATCCACTGTACTGTATATCAACTGTATATCCACTGTACTGTATATCAACTGTATATCCACTGTACTGTATAACAACTGCATAGCCACTGTACTGTATATCAACTGTATATCCACTGTACTGTAGATCAACTGTATATCCACTGTACTGTATATCAACTGTTTAGCCACTGTTCTGCATATCAACTGTACTGTATATCTGTATATCCACTGTACTGTATATCAACTGTATATCCACTGAACTGTATATCCACTGTACTGTATATCCACTGTACTGTATATCAACTGTATATCCACTGTACTGTATATCAACTGTATAGTCACTGTACTGTATATCAACTGTATATCCACCGTATTGTATATCAACTGTATAGCCACTGTACTGTATATTAACTGTGTATTCACTGTACTGTATATCAACTGTATAGCCACTGTACTGTATATCTGTATATCCACTGTACTGTATATCTGTATATCCACTGTACTGTATATAAACTGTATATCCACTGTACTGTATATCAACTGAATATTCACTGTACTGTTTATCAACTGTATATCCAGTGTACTGTATATCAACTGTATAGCCACTGTTCTGTATATCAACTGAACTGTATATCTGTATATCCAATGTACTGTATATCAACTGTATAGCCACTCTACTGTATATCAACTGTATATCCACTGTACTGTATATCAACTGTATATCCACTGTACTGTATATCAACTGTACTGTATATCAACTGTATAGCCACTGTACTGTTTATCAACTGTATATCAACCGTACTGTATATCAACTGTATATCCAATGTACTATTTATAAACTGTATATCCACTGTACTGTATATCAACTGTATATCCACTGTACTGTATATCAACTGTATATCCACTGTACTGTATATCAACTGTATAGCCACTGTACAGTATATCTGTATATCCACTGTACTGTATATCTGTATATCCACTGTACTGTATATCAACTGTACTGTTTATCAACTGTGTATCCACCGTACTGTTTATCAACTGTGTATCCACCGTACTGTATATCAACTGTGTATCCACCGTACTCTTTATCAACTTTATATCCAATGTACTGTATACCAACTGTATATCCACTGTACTGTATATCAACTGTATAGCCACTGTTCTGCATATCAACTGTACTGTATATCTGTATATCCACTGGACTGTATATCAACTGTATATCCACTGTACTGTATATCCACTGTACTGTATATCAACTGTATATCCACTGTACTGTATATCAACTGTATATCCACTGTACTGTATATCAACTGTATAACCACTGTACTGTATATCAACTGTATATCCACTGTACTGTATATCAACTGTATAGCCACTGTACTGTATAACAACTGCATAGCCACTGTACTGTATATCAACTGTATATCCACTGTACTGTAGATCAACTGTATATCCACTGTAATGTATATCAACTGTTTAGCCACTGTTCTGCATATCAACTGTACTGTATATCTGTATATCCACTGTACTGTATATCAACTGTATATCCACTGAACTGTATATCCACTGTACTGTATATCCACTGTACTGTATATCAACTGTATATCCACTGTACTGTATATCAACTGTATAGTCACTGTACTGTATATCAACTGTATATCCACCGTATTGTATATCAACTGTATAGCCACTGTACTGTATATCAACTGTGTATTCACTGTACTGTATATCAACTGTATAGCCACTGTACTGTATATCTGTATATCCACTGTACTGTATATCTGTATATCCACTGTACTGTATATAAACTGTATATCCACTGTACTGTATATCAACTGTATATTCACTGTACTGTTTATCAACTGTATATCCAGTGTACTGTATATCAACTGTACAGCCACTGTTCTGTATATCAACTGAACTGTATATCTGTATATCCAATGTACTGTATATCAACTGTATAGCCACTCTACTGTATATCAACTGTATATCCACTGTACTGTATATCAACTGTATAGCCACTGTACTGTATATCAACTGTATATCCACTGTACTGTAAATCAACTGTATAGCCACTGTTCTGTATATCAACTGTATAGCCACTGTACTGTATATCAACTGTATAACCACTGTACTGTATATCAACTGTATATGCACTGTACTGTTTATCAACTGTACTGTATATCTGTATATCCACTGTACTGTATATCAACTGTATTTCCACTGTACTGTTTAACAATATCATCAAGTATATGAATACACATAACACTATCATCAACTATATGAATACACATAACAATATCATCAACTATATGAATACACATAACAATATCATCAACTATATTAATACACAACAATATCATCAACTATATGAATACACATAACAATATCATCAACTATATTAATACACAACAATATCATCAACTATATTAATACACATATCAACTATATGAATACACATAACAATATCATCAACTATATGAATACACATAACAATATCATCAACTATATGAATACACATAACAATATCATCAACTATATGAATACACATAACAATATCATCAACTATATTAATACACATAACAATATCATCAACTATATGAAAACACATAACAATATCATCAACTATATGAATACACATAACAATATCATCAACTATATGAATACACATAACATCATCAACTATATGAATACACATAACAATATCATCAACTATATGAAAACACATAACAATCGCTGTCTTACCTTTTTATCTCTCAATAGAAACAGAGTCTGAATGATCATTCCGTCGTGGAAAGTTACTTTTGTTTGCTCTGCTCATTTACATATCAGGTTCTGCCTGTTCTCTCTCCCACTCCCTCTCTCTTTACAGCTCTTACAATGTGTCTTGGAATACATTCTACAACTGTCTGGAACTCTATTGGAGGGATGTGTCACCATTGTTCCACAAGAAAGTCCATCATTTGGTGTTTTGTTGATGGTTGTTGATAGGAATTTTATGAATAAACAAACAATATCTACATTTAAATAGAACTGTAACTAAGTAAACTATACCCTGTTTTATTATATCTGATTAATAATGTCAGTTCATAAAGAAGGGATTATGTGGCATGAACAAGGATTAATTAAATATAATGAACACCATTCCAACTAGTCTGGGGAGGAATGGGTTGTGGGTTAAGTAAGCAGAGAGGGTCGTTAACCTATGGTTGAACCGACTCAGCTCTGGGATGTTTAGAAAAGGCAGTGAGGGCTTTCCCAGGTTTTCCATTAACTGGAACTGTCAGCTAAGTGGTGATGGATAATGGTGAGGGGTGAAGAGTTAATTCAGTTATGTTGTGTGTCCTGTGTGTGTGCTAGTGGGTCAGAATGAACTTTTAAACTAGCTTTGTCTCGGTCGAGAGGAGGAGATTCATTCTAGAACCAATGACGTCATATTTTGTATATAAACCGTTGCTCGTGGTTACATGGGAGCTCCGAGAATAAATACGACTATCTAATTTTGATAAGACTGGTCTCTGTCTATTTTATGCAAATAGGAATCTTACAAATTCTTATAAAATAAACTGAGTGATTTAATTCATGTATAATTAATAGTAATTATGAAATTCCAGTGACAGTTGTGTTCTATTGTGTTGAGACCTGGTGAATGAGACGGGCCATATTGTAAAACATCAACAAGTTCAGTCTTCATCACTAAAAATCCTGCCAAACGTGCCCCAACAATCACCATTTAGTAAGCTCCTCCAGAGCAAGATCGCAGTCTCTCCTGGTTGCAGCTCCTCTCACCCAAGGAGTAGCATGTCGTCTCTCCCCAGGGGTAGCAGCTCCTCTCTCCCCAGGGGTAGCAGCTCCTCACTCCCCAGGGGTAGCAGCTCCTATCTCCCCAGGGGTAGCAGCTCCTCACTCCCCAGGGGTAGCAGCTCCTCTCTCTCCAGGGGTAGCAGCTTCTCTCTCCCCAGGGGTACCAGCTCCTCTCTCCCCAAATGAAGCAGCTCCTCTCTCCCCTAGGATTTGAAGACAGTGTTGGCTTAGCCAATAGCCAGTAGGGATGTCCAGGAAGGAATTTCAACAGCTAAATTCATGAATAGAACACCAGTGTATTGCCAAAAACCACTCAAGAACTTCAAACATAGACTACAACCTGTCCAATGAGCCAAACGGTCTCCCTACATTATATCCTATTATTCTGTTGCTGTCTCTGTGTCTTGTCTGGTGGCAATCTCTTTCATATCCCATAATTCTGTTGCTGTCTCTGTGTCTTGTCTGATGTCTCTCCATTATATACTAATATGTTGCTGTCTATGTGTCTTGTCTGGTGTCTCTCTCCATCATATCCTATTCTTCTGTTGCTGTCTCTGTGTCTTTTCTGCTGTCTCTCTCCATCATTCTTCTGTTGCTGCCTCTGTGTCTTGTCTGGTGTCTCTCTCAATCATTCCTCTGTTGCGTTCTCTGTGTCTTGTCTGGTGTCTCTCTCCATCATTATTCTGTTGCTGTCTCTGTGTCTTGTCTGGTGTCTCTCTCCATCATTATTCTGTTGCTGTCTCTGTGTCTTGTCTGGTGTCTCTCTCCATCATATCCTATAATTCTGTTGCTGTCTCTGTGTCTTGTCTGCTGTCTCTCCATCATTCTTCTTTTGCTGTCTCTGTGTCTTGGCTGGTGTCTCTCTCCATCATATCCTACTCTTCTGTTGCTGTCTCTGTGTCTTGTCTGGTGTCTCTCTCCATCATATCATATTATTCTGTTGTTGTCTCTATGTCTTGTCTGGAGTCTCTCTCCATCATATCCTATAATTATGTTAATGTATCTGTGTCTTGTCTAGTGTCTCTCCATCATATCCTATAATTCTGTTGCTGTCTCCGTGTCTTGTCTGGTCTCTCTCTCCATCATATCCAATCATTCTTTTGCTGTCTCTGTGTCATGTCTGGTGTCTCTCTCCATCATTCTTCTGTTGCTGTCTCTGTGTTTTGTCTGGTGGCTCTCTCCATCATATCCTATAATTCTGTTGCTGTCTCTGTGTCTTGGCTGGTGTCTCTCTCCATCATATCCTACTCTTCTGTTGCTGTTTCTGTGTCTTGTCTGGTGTCTCTCTCCATCATTCTTCTGTTGCTGTCTCTGTGTCTTGTCTTGTGTCTCTCTCCATCATATCCTATTCTTCTGTTGCTGTCTCTGTGTCTTGTCTGGTGTCTCTCTCCATCATTCTTCTGTTGCTGTTTCTGTGTCTTGTCTGGTGTCTCTCCGTCATATCCCATTATACTGTTGCTGTCTCTGTGTCTTGTCTGGTGTCTCTCTCCATCATATCCTATTCTGTTGCTGTCTCTGTGTCTTGTTTGCTGTCTCTCTCCATCATTCGTCTGTTGCTGTCTCTGTGGCTTGTCTGGTGTATCTCTCCATAATATCCTATTCTTCTGTTTCTGTGTCTTGTCTGATGTCTCTCTCCATCATATACTATTCTGTTGTTGTCTCTGTGTCTTGTCTGGTGTCTCTCTCCATCATATCATATTATTCTGTTGCTGTCTCTGTGTCTTGTCTGGTGTCTCTCTCCATCATTCTTCTGTTGCTGTCTCTGTGTCTTGTCTGGTGTCTCTCTCCATCATTCTTCTGTTGCTGTCTCTGTGTCTTGTCTGGTGTCTCTCTCCATCATATCTTATAATTATATTGCTGTCTCTGTGTCTTGTCTGGTGTCTCTCTCCATCATATCCTATTCTTCTGTTGCTGTCTCTGTGTTTTGTCTGGTGTCTCTCTCCATCATATCCTATAATTCTGTTGCTGTCTCTGTGTCTTGTCTGTTGTCTCTCTCCATCATATCCTATTATTCTGTTGCTGTCTCTGTGTCTTGTCTGGTGTCTCTCTCCATCATTCTTCTTTTGCTGTCTCTGTGTCTTGTCTGGTGTCTCTCTCCATCATTCTTCTGTTGCTGTCTCTGTGTCTTGTCTGGTTTCTCTCTCCATCATATCCTATAATTGTGTTGCTGTCTCTGTGTCTTGTCTGGTGTCTCTCTCCATCATATCCTAAAATTCTGTTGCTGTCTCCGTGTCTTGTCTGGTGTCTCTCTCGATCATATCCTACTCTTCTGTTGCTGTTTCTGTGTCTTGTCTGGTGTCTCTCTCCATCATTCTTCTGTTGCTGTCTCTGTGTCTTGTCTTGTGTCTCTCTCCATCATATCCTATTCTTCTGTTGCTGTCTCTGTGTCTTGTCTGGTGTCTCTCTCCATCATATCATATTATTCTGTTGCTGTCTCTGTGTCTTGTCTGGTGTCTCTCTCCATCATTCTTCTGTTGCTGCCACTGTGTCTTGTCTGTTGTCACTCTCCATCATTCTTCTGTTGCTGTCTCTGTGTCGTGTCTGGTGACTCTCTCCATCATATCCTATTCGTCTGTTGCTGTCTCTGTGACTTTTCTGGTGTCTCCCTCTCTCTCCGTCTTATTCTATTCTGTTGCTGTCTCTTTGTCTTGTCTGGTGTCTCTCTCCATTATTCTTCTGTTGCTGTCTCTGTGTCTTGTCTGGTGTCTCTCTCCATCATATCTTATAATTATATTGCTGTCTCTGTGTCTTGTCTGGTGTCTCTCTCCATCATATCCTATTCTTCTGTTGCTGTCTCTGTGTTTTGTCTGGTGTCTCTCTCCATCATATCCTATAATTCTGTTGCTGTCTCTGTGTCTTGTCTGTTGTCTCTCTCCATCATATCCTATTATTCTGTTGCTGTCTCTGTGTCTTGTCTGGTGTCTCCCTCCATCATTCTTCTTTTGCTGTCTCTGTGTCTTGTCTGGTGTCTCTCTCCATCATTCTTCTGTTGCTGTCTCTGTGTCTTGTCTGGTTTCTCTCTCCATCATATCCTATAATTGTGTTGCTGTCTCTGTGTCTTGTCTGGTGTCTCTCTCCATCATATCCTAAAATTCTGTTGCTGTCTCCGTGTCTTGTCTGGTGTCTCTCTCGATCATATCCTACTCTTCTGTTGCTGTTTCTGTGTCTTGTCTGGTGTCTCTCTCCATCATTCTTCTGTTGCTGTCTCTGTGTCTTGTCTTGAGTCTCTCTCCATCATATCCTATTCTTCTGTTGCTGTCTCTGTGTCTTGTCTGGTGTCTCTCTCCATCATATCATATTATTCTGTTGCTGTCTCTGTGTCTTGTCTGGTGTCTCTCTCCATCATTCTTCTGTTGCTGCCACTGTGTCTTGTCTGTTGTCACTCTCCATCATTCTTCTGTTGCTGTCTCTGTGTCGTGTCTGGTGACTCTCTCCATCATATCCTATTCGTCTGTTGCTGTCTCTGTGACTTTTCTGGTGTCTCCCTCTCTCTCCGTCTTATTCTATTCTGTTGCTGTCTCTTTGTCTTGTCTGGTGTCTCTCTCCATTATTCTTCTGTTGCTGTCTCTGTGTCTTGTCTGGTGTCTCTCTCCATCATATCTTATAATTATATTGCTGTCTCTGTGTCTTGTCTGGTGTCTCTCTCCATCATATCCTATTCTTCTGTTGCTGTCTCTGTGTTTTGTCTGGTGTCTCTCTCCATCATATCCTATAATTCTGTTGCTGTCTCTGTGTCTTGTCTGTTGTCTCTCTCCATCATATCCTATTATTCTGTTGCTGTCTCTGTGTCTTGTCTGGTGTCTCCCTCCATCATTCTTCTTTTGCTGTCTCTGTGTCTTGTCTGGTGTCTCTCTCCATCATTCTTCTGTTGCTGTCTCTGTGTCTTGTCTGGTTTCTCTCTCCATCATATCCTATAATTGTGTTGCTGTCTCTGTGTCTTGTCTGGTGTCTCTCTCCATCATATCCTAAAATTCTGTTGCTGTCTCCGTGTCTTGTCTGGTGTCTCTCTCGATCATATCCTACTCTTCTGTTGCTGTTTCTGTGTCTTGTCTGGTGTCTCTCTCCATCATTCTTCTGTTGCTGTCTCTGTGTCTTGTCTTGAGTCTCTCTCCATCATATCCTATTCTTCTGTTGCTGTCTCTGTGTCTTGTCTGGTGTCTCTCTCCATCATATCATATTATTCTGTTGCTGTCTCTGTGTCTTGTCTGGTGTCTCTCTCCATCATTCTTCTGTTGCTGCCACTGTGTCTTGTCTGTTGTCACTCTCCATCATTCTTCTGTTGCTGTCTCTGTGTCGTGTCTGGTGACTCTCTCCATCATATCCTATTCGTCTGTTGCTGTCTCTGTGACTTTTCTGGTGTCTCCCTCTCTCTCCGTCTTATTCTATTCTGTTGCTGTCTCTTTGTCTTGTCTGGTGTCTCTCTCCATTATTCTTCTGTTGCTGTCTCTGTGTCTTGTCTGGTGTCTCTCTCCATCATATCTTATAATTATATTGCTGTCTCTGTGTCTTGTCTGGTGTCTCTCTCCATCATATCCTATTCTTCTGTTGCTGTCTCTGTGTTTTGTCTGGTGTCTCTCTCCATCATATCCTATAATTCTGTTGCTGTCTCTGTGTCTTGTCTGTTGTCTCTCTCCATCATATCCTATTATTCTGTTGCTGTCTCTGTGTCTTGTCTGGTGTCTCCCTCCATCATTCTTCTTTTGCTGTCTCTGTGTCTTGTCTGGTGTCTCTCTCCATCATTCTTCTGTTGCTGTCTCTGTGTCTTGTCTGGTTTCTCTCTCCATCATATCCTATAATTGTGTTGCTGTCTCTGTGTCTTGTCTGGTGTCTCTCTCCATCATATCCTAAAATTCTGTTGCTGTCTCCGTGTCTTGTCTGGTGTCTCTCTCGATCATATCCTACTCTTCTGTTGCTGTTTCTGTGTCTTGTCTGGTGTCTCTCTCCATCATTCTTCTGTTGCTGTCTCTGTGTCTTGTCTTGTGTCTCTCCATCATATCCTATTCTTCTGTTGCTGTCTCTGTGTCTTGTCTGGTGTCTCTCTCCATCATATCATATTCTTCTGTTGCTGTCTCTGTGTTTTGTCTGGTGTCTCTCTCCATCATATCCTATAATTCTGTTGCTCTCTCTGTGTCTTGTCTGGTTTCTCTCTCCATCATATCCTATAATTGTGTTGCTGTCTCTGTGTCTTGTCTGGTGTCTCTCTCCATCATATCCTAAAATTCTGTTGCTGTCTCCGTGTCTTGTCTGGTGTCTCTCTCGATCATATCCTACTCTTCTGTTGCTGTTTCTGTGTCTTGTCTGGTGTCTCTCTCCATCATTCTTCTGTTGCTGTCTCTGTGTCTTGTCTTGTGTCTCTCTCCATCATATCCTATAATTCTGTTGCTGTTTCTGTGTCTTGTCTGGTGTCTCTCTCCATCATTCTTCTGTTGCTGTCTCTGTGTCTTGTCTGGTGTCTCTCTCCATCATATCCTATTCTTCTGTTGCTGTCTCTGTGTGTTGTCTGGTGTCTCTCTCCATCATATCCTATTCTGTTGCTGTCTCTGTGTCTTGTTTGGTGTCTCTCTCCATCATTTGTCTGTTGCTGTCTCTGTGGCTTGTCTGGTGTATCTCTCCATAATATCCTATTCTTCTGTTTCTGTGTCTTGTCTGATGTCTCTCTCCATCATATACTATTCTGTTGCTGTCTCTGTGTCTTGTCTGGTGTCTCTCTCCATCATATCCTATAATTCTGTTGCTGTCTCTGTGTCTTGTCTGTTGTCTCTCTCCATCATATCCTATTATTATGTTGCTGTCTCTGTGTCTTGTCTGGTGTCTCTCTCCATCATTCTTCTTTTGCTGTCTCTGTGTCTTGTCTGGTTTCTCTCTTCATCATATCCTATAATTGTGTTGCTGTCTCTGTGTCTTGTCTGGTGTCTCTCTCCATCATATCATATTCTTCTGTTGCTGTCTCTGTGTTTTGTCTGGTGTCTCTCTCCATCATATCCTATAATTCTGTTGCTGTCTCTGTGTCTTGTCTGGTTTCTCTCTCCATCATATCCTATAATTGTGTTGCTGTCTCTGTGTCTTGTCTGGTGTCTCTCTCCATTATATCCTATAATTCTGTTGCTCTCTCTGTGTCTTGTCTGGTGTCTCTCTCCATCATATCCTAAAATTCTGTTGCTGTCTCCGTGTCTTGTCTGGTGTCTCTCTCGATCATATCCTACTCTTCTGTTGCTGTTTCTGTGTCTTGTCTGGTGTCTCTCTCCATCATTCTTCTGTTGCTGTCTCTGTGTCTTGTCTTGTGTCTCTCTCCATCATATCCTACTCTTCTGTTGCTGTTTCTCTGTCTTGTCTGGTGTCTCTCTCCATCATTCTTCTGTTGCTGTCAATGTGTCTTGTCTGGTGTCTCTCTCCATCATATCCTATTCTTCTGTTGCTGTCTCTGTGTGTTGTCTGGTGTCTCTCTCCATCATATCCTATAATTATGTTGCTTTCTCTGTGTCTTGTCTGGTCTCTCTCTCCATCATATCCTATTCTCCTGTTGCTGTCTCTGTGTCTAGTCTGGTGTCTCTCTCCATCATATCCTATTCTGTTGCTGTCTCTGTGTCTTGTTTGGTGTCTCTCTCCATCATTTGTCTGTTGCTGTCTCTGTGGCTTGTCTGGTGTATCTCTCCATAATATCCTATTCTTCTGTTTCTGTGTCTTGTCTGATGTCTCTCTCCATCATATACTATTCTGTTGCTGTCTCTGTGTCTTGTCTAGTGTCTCTCTGCATCATATCATATTATTCTGTTGCTGTCTCTGTGTCTTGTCTGGTGTCTCTCTCCATCATACTTCTGTTGCTGTCTCTGTGTCTTGTCTGGTGTCTCTCTCCATCATTCTTCTGTTGCTGTCTCTGTGTCTTGTCTGGTGTCTCTCTCCATCATATCTTATAATTATATTGCTGTCTCTGTGTCTTGTCTGGTGTCTCTCTCCATCATATCCTATTCTTCTGTTGCTGTCTCTGTGTCTTGTCTGGTGTCTCTCTCCATCATATCCTATAATTCTGTTGCTGTCTCTGTGTCTTGTCTGGTGTCTCTCTCCATCATATCCTATTCTTCTGTTGCTGTCTCTGTGTCTTCTCTGGTGTCTCTCTCCATCATTCTTATGTTGCTGTCTCTGTGTCTTTCTGGTGTCTCTCTCCATCATATCGTATTCTGTTGCTGTCTCTGTGTCTTGTTTGGTGTCTCTCTCCATCATTCGTCTGTTGCTGTCTCTGTGTCTTGTCTGGTGTCTCTCTCCATCATATCCTATAATTCTGTTGCTGTCTCTGTGTCTTGTCTGGTGTCTCTCTCCATCATATCCTATTCTTCTGTTGCTGTCTCTGTGTCTTCTCTGGTGTCTCTCTCCATCATTCTTATGTTGCTGTCTCTGTGTCTTTCTGGTGTCTCTCTCCATCATATCCTATTCTGTTGCTGTCTCTGTGTCTTGTCTGGTGTCTCTCTCCATCATTCTTCTGTTGCTGTCTCTGTGTCTTGTCTGGTGTCTCTCTCCATCATATACTATTCTGTTGCTGTCTCTGTGTCTTGTCTAGTGTCTCTCTCCATCATATCCTATTCTTCTGTTGTTGTCTCTGTGTCTTGTCTGGTTTCTCTCTCCATCATATCCTATAATTATGTTGCTGTCTCTGTATCTTTTCTGGTGTCTCTCTCCATCATATCCTAACATTATGTTGCTGTCTCCGTGTCTTGTCTGGTGTCTCTCTCCATTATATCCTATAATTCTGTTGCTGTCTCTGTGTCTTGTCTGGTGTCTCTTTCCATCATTTCCTAAAATTATGTTGCTGTCTCCGTGTCTTGTCTGGTGTCTCTCTCCATCATATCCTATTATTCTGTTGCTGTCTCTGTGTCTTGTCTTTTGTCTCTCTCCATCATATCCTATTCTTCTGTTGCTGTCTCTGTGTCTTGTCTGTTGTCTCTCTCCATCATATCCTATAATTCTGTTACTGTCTCTGTGTCTTGTCTGGTGTCTCTCTCCATCATATCCTATTCTTCTGTTGCTGTCTCTCTGTCTTGTATGGTGTCTCTCTCCACCATTCTTCTGTTGCTGTCTCTGTGTCTTGTCTGGTGTCTCTCTCCATCATATCCTATTCTCCTGTTGCTGTCTCTGTGTCTTATCTGGAGTCTCTCTCCATCAATATTCTGTTGCTATCTCTGTGTCTCGTCTTGTGTCTCTCTCCATCATATCCTATTCTTCTGTTTCTGTGTCTTGTCTGATTTCTCTCTCCATCATATCCTATAATTGTGTTGCTGTCTCTGTGTCTTGTCTGGTGTCTCTCTCCATCATATCCTGTAATCTTGCACCTGTCTCTGTGTCTTGTCTTGTGTCTCTCTCCATAATATCCTATTCTTCTGTTGCTGTCTCTGTGTCTTGTCTATTGTCTCTCTCCATCATTCTTCTGTTGCTGTCTCTGTGTCTTGTCTGGTGTCTCTCTCCATCATATCCTTTTTTTCTGTTACATTCGCTGTGGCAATATTTCGAGAATAAAGTGTTAATATTTTGAGAATAAACTCTGAATTTAATTGTTAGATTAAAGTCTGTTATAGATGAATGTAGGGGATGCGTGTGCATGCCTCCCTGGCTCCATGTTGCTCTGCCACTGTTGAAATGCCTCAGATGTCCTGGATCTACACAGAATTGGCTTAAGTATCATTCATAACAAAAGTTGCCAAATAGCTGTTTCAACATAGAAACTGTCTGCCCTCCCCTTTCCCTCCCTTTCTGACTGCCCTCCCCTTTCCCTCCCTTTCTGTCTGCCCTCCCCTTTCCCTCCCTTTCTGGCTGCCCTTCCCTTCCCTCCCTTTCTGGCTGCCCTCCCCCTTCCCTCCCTTCCTGGCTGCCCTCCCCCTTCCCTCCCTTTCTGTCTGCCCTCCCCTCCCTTTCTGTCTGCCCTCCCCCTTCCCTCCCTTTCTGTCTGCCCTCCCCTTTCCCTCCTTTTCTGGCTGCCCTTCCCTTCCCACCCTACCTGGCTGCCCTCCCCTTTCCCTCCCTTTCTGGCTGCCCTCCCCTCCCCTCCCTTTCTGGCTGCCCTCCCCTTACCCTCCCTTTCTGGCTGCCCTCCCCCTCCCCTCCCTTTCTGGCTTCCCTCCCCCTCCCCTCCCTTCCTGGCTGCCCTCCCCCTTCCCTCCATTTCTGGCTGCCCTCCCCCTTTCCTCCCTACCTGGCTGCCCTCCCCCTTCCCTCCCTACCTGGCTGCCCTCCCACTTCCCTCCCTTTCTGGCTGCCTTCCCCCTTGCCTCCCTTCCTGGCTGCCCTCCCCATTCCCTCCATTCCTGGCTGCCCTCCCCCTTCCCTCCCTTTCTGTCTGCCCTCCCCTTTCCCTCCCTTTCTGTCTGCTCTCCCCCTCCCTCCATCTCTGGCTGCCCTCCCCCTCCCCGGTGATTGTCATGCAGACTGACAGTCTCATGGTAATTGACCCTTAATTAACATCAATTCATTTAGCATTTCCTGGAGTCCACGCAAAGACTACAAGCCACTGATACAGACCTTTGGAACATCTACATTTATTTATTTATATATACACCAGGTGGGGGACCTGTCCCCATACACCATGTGGGGGTCCTGTCCCCATACACCATGTGGGGGTCCTGTCCCCATACACCATGTGGGAGACCTGTCCCCATACACCATGTGGGGGACCTGTCCCCATACACCATGTGGGGGACCTGTCCCCATACACCATGTGGGGGTCCTGTCCCCATACACCATGTGGGGGACCTGTCCCCATACACCATGTGGGGGGGGTGTCCCCATACACCATGTGGGGGACCTGTCCCCATACACCATGTGGGGGACCTGTTCCCATACACCATGTGGGGGGACCTGTCCCCATACACCATGTGGGGGGCCTGTCCCCATACACCATGTGGGGGGCCTGTCCCCATACACCATGTGGGGGACCTGTCCCCATACACCATGTGGGGGACCTGTCCCCATACACCATGTGTTGGGGACCTGTTCCCATACACCATGTGGGGGACCTGTTCCCATACACCATGTGGGGGACCTGTCCCCATACACCATGTGGGGGTCCTGTCCCCATACACCATGTGGGGGTCCTGTCCCCATACACCAGGTGGGGGTCCTGTCCCAAAACACCATGTGGGGGTCCTGTCCCCATACACCATGTGGGGGTCCTGTCCACATACACCATGTGGGGGACCTGTCCCCATACACCAGGTGGGGGACCTGTCCCCATCCACCATGTGGGGGTCCTGTCCCCATACACCATGTGGGGGTCCTGTCCCCATACACCAGGTGGGGGTCCTGTCCCCATACACCAGGTGGGGGTCCTGTCCCCATACACCATGTGGGGG
The DNA here is from genome assembly GCF_045791955.1 of Oncorhynchus clarkii lewisi. Classification (NCBI taxonomy): domain Eukaryota; kingdom Metazoa; phylum Chordata; class Actinopteri; order Salmoniformes; family Salmonidae; genus Oncorhynchus; species Oncorhynchus clarkii. The sequence continues at coordinate 358,097 of NW_027261136.1, read as the reverse complement.
TCATGTCCTAAATACACCATGTGGGGGTCCTGTCCCCATACACCATGTGGGGGTCCTGTCCCCATACACCATGTGGGGGTCCTGTCCCCATACACCATGTGGGGGGGCCTGTCCCCATACACCATGTGGGGGACCTGTCCCCATACACCATGTGGGGGTCCTGTCCCCATACACCATGTGGGGGTCCTGTCCCCATACACCATGTGGGGGTCCTGTCCCCATACACCATGTGGGGGTCCTGTCCCCATACACCATGTGGGGGTCCTGTCCCCATACACCATGTGGGGGTCCTGTTCCCATACAACATGTTGGGGACCTGTCCCCATACACCAGGTGGGGTCCTGTTCCCATACACCATGTGGGGGGCCTGTCCCCATACACCATGTGGGGGTCCTGTCCACATACACCATGTGGGGGACCTGTCCCCATACACCAGGTGGGGGACCTGTCCCCATCCACCATGTGGGGGTCCTGTCCCCATACACCATGTGGGGGTCCTGTCCCCATAAACCAGGTGGGGGTCCTGTCCCCATACACCAGGTGGGGGTCCTTTTCCCATACACCATGTGGGGGTCATGTCCCCATACACCATGTGGGGGTCCTGTCCCCATACACCATGTGGGGGTCCTGTCCCCATACACCATGTGGGGGTCCTGTCCCCATACACCATGTGGGGGGGCCTGTCCCCATACACCATGTGGGGGACCTGTCCCCATACACCATGTGGGGGTCCTGTCCCCATACACCATGTGGGGGTCCTGTCCCCATACACCATGTGGGGGTCCTGTCCCCATACACCATGTGGTGGTCCTGTCCCCATACACCATTTCGGGGTCCTGTCCCCATACACCAGGTGGGGTCCTGTCCCCATACACCATGTGGGGGACCTGTCCCCATACACCAGGTGGGGGTCCTGTCCCCATACACCATGTGGGGGACCTGTCCCCATACACCATGTGGGGGGCCTGTCCCCATACAGCAGGTGGGGGTCCTGTTCCCATACACCAGGTGGGGGTCCTGTCCCCATACACCATGTGGGGGTCCTGTCCCCATACACCATGTGGGGGTCCTGTCCCCATACACCATGTGGGGGTCCTGTCCCCATACACCATGTGGGGGTCCTGTCCCCATACACCATGTGGGGGACCTGTCCCCATACACCATGTGGGGGTCCTGTTCCCATACAGCAGGTGGGGGTCCTGTTCCCATACACCAGGTGGGGGTCCTGTCCCCATACACCATGTGGGGGTCCTGTCCCCATACACCATGTGGGGGTCCTGTCCCCATACACCATGTGGGGGTCCTGTCCCCATACACCATGTGGGGGTCCTGTTCCCATACAACATGTTGGGGACCTGTCCCCATACACCAGGTGGGGTCCTGTTCCCATACACCATGTGGGGGGCCTGTCCCCATACACCATGTGGGGGACCTGTCCCCATACACCATGTGGGGGACCTGTCCCCATACACCATGTGGGGGACCTGTCCCCATACACCATGTGGGGGGCCTGTCCCCATACAGCAGGTGGGGGTCCTGTCCCCATACACCATGTGGGGGTCCTGTTCCCATACAGCAGGTGGTGGTCCTGTTCCCATACACCAGGTGGGGGTCCTGTCCCCATACACCATGTGGGGGGTCCTGTCCCCATACACCATGTGGGGGTCCTGTCCCCATACACCATGTGGTGGTCCTGTCCCCATTCACCATGTGGGGGTCCTGTTCCCATACACCAGGTGGGGGTCTTGTCCCCATACACCAGGTGGGGGTCCTGTCCCCATACACCATGTGGGGGTCCTGTCCCCATACACCATGTGGGGGACCTGTCCCCATACACCATGTGGGGGTCCTGTCCCCATACACCATGTGGGGGTCCTGTCCCCATACACCATGTGGGGGTCCTGTCCCCATACACCATGTGGGGGGGCCTGTCCCCATACTCCATGTGGGGGGACCTGTCCCCATACTCCATGTGGGGGGACCTGTCCCCATACACCATGTGGGGGACCTGTCCCCATACACCATGTGGGGGACCTGTCCCCATACACCATGTGGGGTTCCTGTCCCCATACACCATGTGGGGGACCTGTCCCCATACACCAGGTGGGGGTCCTGTTCCCATACAGCAGTTGGGGGTCCTGTCCCCATACACCAGGTGGGGGTCCTGTTCCCATACAGCAGATGGGGGTCCTGTCCCCATACAGCAGGTGGGGGTCCTGTTCCCATACAGCTGACTAAAAACTGAGTGCTGGTTTAAACTCTGGTTTGGAACCAATGGGGTCAAAATGTTAGGTAGCTACAACATATAATAATAAACCAAAGGTAATTGAGATTAGCTAGCTACAACATGTAATAATTAACCAGAGGTAATTGACATTAGCTAGCTACAACATGTAATAATTAACCAGAGGTAATTGACATTAGCTTGCTACAACATGTAATAATTAACCAGAGGTAATTGACATTAGCTAGCTACAACATGTAATAATTGACCAGAGTTAATTGACATCAGCTAGTTAAAATTAGCCAGCTAGCTAGCAAACATTCCTTGACGTTCTTCTCCCTAAAGAATGCAGAACAGGGACTACCACTTTGCAGGAGTTTGTTGTGTAAATTTCGAGAAACTGTTTTCCATCAAGTGTTGTTGTGTAGCTACTAGTCTGTCCTGGAATGGAATGTGGATGTGGGTGGTTGTAGTCATGCGGAAGCTATTGATAATAAGAGGGCGCCAGCATATTGAAAAGTTCCTCCTTTTCGCCTTCAGGTTCTTCCAAGAACCATTTATGATAAGAAAGGTTAAAATATGACATCATTGATTAGGAAAGGTTAAAATAGGAACCCATTGATTAGTAAAGGTTAAAATATGAACCCATTGATGAGGAAAGGTTAAAATATGAACCCATTGATTTGTAAAGGTTAAAATGGGAACCCATTGATTAGTAAAGGTTAAAATATGAACCCATTGATTTGTAAAAGTTAAAATATGAACCCATTGATTTGTAAAGGTTAAAATATGAACCCATTGATTAGTAAAAGTTAAAATATGAACCCATTGATTTGTAAAGGTTAAAATATGAACCCATTGATGAGGAAAGGTTAAAATATGAACCCATTGATTTGTAAAGGTTAAAATATGAACCCATTGATTTGTAAAGGTTAAAATATGAACCCATTGATTAGTAAAGATTAAAATATGAACCCATTGATTTGTAAAAGTTAAAATATGAACCCATTGATTTGTAAAGGTTAAAATATGAACCCATTGATTAGTAAAAGTTAAAATATGAACCCATTGATTTGTAAAGGTTAAAATATGAACCCATTGATGAGGAAAGGTTAAAATATGAACCCATTGATTTGTAAAGGTTAAAATATGAACCCATTGATTTGTAAAGGTTAAAATATGAACCCATTGATTAGTAAAGATTAAAATATGAACCCATTGATTTGTAAAGGTTAAAATATGAACCCATTGATTTGTAAAGGTTAAAATAGGAACCCATTGATTAGGAAAGGTTAAAATATGAACCCATTGATTTGTAAAGGTTAAAATAGGAGGAACCCATTGATTAGTAAAGGTTGAAATAGGAACCCATTGATTTGTAAAGGTTCCCAGAGGAACTCTAAAGATGAAAAGGTTTGTGTAAGAATCTTTTTTACATTTCAACTTACCTAATTAAACCCCTAATTATTATTATTATTATTTTATTGAACCTTTATTTAACTAGCCACGTCAGTTAAGAACAAGTTCTTATTTACAACGAAGGCCTACCCCGAGCCAAACCTGGATAACGCTGGGCCAATTGTGCACCGCCCTATGGGACTCCCAATCACGGTCGGATGTGATACAGCCTGGATTCTTAGTGTGTTCTTCTGAAATAGGCTAGATTTTCTTAATGCCATGCTTCTTTATACCTGTCTAAAATAAATAATATAGTTATTGTGATGGTGTAGAATATATTACATGGATTTATTAGACTTTTTAAAATGTAGATCTTCCAAAGGTCTGTATCAGTGGCTTGTAGTCTTTGCGTGGAATCCAGGAGATGCTTAATGTGTTGATATTAATTAAGGGTCAATTACCATGAGACTGTCAGTCTGCATGACAATCACCGGCTGACAAAATGTCATGACCCACACAGCTCTAGGTGACATCAATAAGGTGTCATAGCTTTCACCTGGATTCACCTGGTCAGTCTGTCGTGGAAAAAAACAGGTATTTCTAATGTTTTGTACACAGTGTATATCATGTGTATATAATAAACAAACTTGAACTGAGAAGGGAAGGGGGAGGGCAGCCAGGAAGGGAGGGGAAAATAACAACAGATTGGTGGTTAGATTGTGGAGGGAAGATGATGATTTAGGAGACCCAGACACAGACCTAGAGCTGTCATGATGTAGGAGACCCAGACACAGACCTAGAGCTGTCATGATGTTGGAGACCCAGACACAGATCTAGAGCTGTGGAGGTCATGATATTTTGCCAGACGGTTATTGTCATATTGGTCTCAAGGTAAATGACCGTTAATTAACATGAACACATTTATCAACTCCAGGCCTCCACTGTCTACAAGCCTCATACAAACCACTGTCTACAAGCCTCATACAAACCACTGTGTACAAGCCTCATACAAACCACTGTCTACAAGCCTCATACAAACCACTGTCTACAAGCCTCATACAAACCACTGTGTACAAGCCTCATACAAACCACTGTCTACAAGCCTCATACAAACCACTGTGTACAGGCCTCATACAAACTGCTGATGACCACCTTTGGAACATCTGCATTTAAAAAGTCTAAAGTTAATATCCACCATCACAATACATCCATAATTTATTTTAGGCAGATCTAAAGAAACATGATATGAAGAAAATGTATTTCAGGTGAAAAGAATATGAGTCGACTACTGTACGTTATCTGGCTGCGCTCTATGCTGTGGGTTTTAGGCTTGTTCAATTAGCAGACAATATATGCTTTTAAGTCCTGTGCCATTTTTTATATTATATGATTTTGTAGTAAGAAGAATATAATTGAATTTGCCGAATGAAATAGAAAGCATATATTTCTCATTCCGCATATGAAGTGTCTATGTTGAAACAGCTATTTGGCAACTTTAGTTATGAATGATACAAACTTTAGTAAAGCCAATTCTGTGTAGATCCAGGACATCTGGGGCATTTCAACAGTGGCAGAGCAACATGGAGCCAGGGAGACATGCACACACATCCCCTACATTCATCTATAAATATAACAGACTTTAATCTAACAATTAAATTCAGAGTTTATTTTCAAAATATTAACACTTTATTCTTGAAATATTGCCACAGAGAATGTAACAGAAGAAGAGGATATGATGGAGAGAGACACCAGACAAGACACAGAGACAGCAACAGAAGAATGATGGAGAGAGACAACAGACAAGACACAGAGACAGCAAAAGAAGAATATGATATGATGGAGAGAGACACCAGACAAGACACAGAGATAGCAACAGAAGAATAGGATATTATGGAGAGAGACACCAGAAAAGACACAGAGATAGCAACAGAAGAATAGGATATTATGGAGAGAGACACCAGACCAGACACAGAGACAGCAACAGAATAATGGGATATGATGGAGAGAGACACCAGGCAAGACACAGAGACAGCAACAGTATAATGGGATATGATGGAGAAAGACACCAGACAAGACACAGAGACAGCAACAGAAGAATGATGGAGAGAGACACCAGACAAGACACAGAGACAGCAACAGAAGAATGATGGAGAGAGACACCAGATAAGACACAGAGACAGCTACAAGACTATAGGATATGATGGAGAGAGACACCAGACAAGACACAGAGACAGCAACAGAAGAATAGGATATGATGGAGAGAGACACCAGACAAGACACAGAGACAGCAACTGAATAGTATATGATGGAGAGAGACACCAGACCAGACACAGAGACAGCAACAGAAGAATGATGGAGAGATACACCAGATAAGACACAGAGACAGCAACAGAAGAATAGGATATGATGGAGAGAGACACCAGACAACACACAGAGACAGCAATAGAAGAATGATGAGAGAGACACCAGACAAGATAGAGAGACAGCAACAGAAGAATAAGATTTGATGGAGAGAGACACCAGACAAGACACAGAGACAGCAACAGAAGAATAGGATATGATGGAGAGAGACACAAGACAAGACACAGAGACAGCAACAGAAGAATGATGGAGAGAGACACCAGACAAGACACAGAGACAGCAAAAGAAGAATGATGGAGAGAGACACCAGACAAGACACAGAGACAGCAAAAGAAGAATGATGGAGAGAGACACCAGACAAGTCACAGAGGCAGCAACAGAAGAATGATGGAGAGACACCAGACAAGACAGAGAGACAGCAACAGAAGAATATGATTTTATGGAGAGAGACACCAGACAAGACACAGAGACAGCAAAATAATGATAGGATATGATGGAGAGAGACACCAGACAAGACACAGAGACAGCAACAGAATTATAGGATATGATGGAGAGAGGTACCAGACAAAACACAGAGACAGCAACAGAATAATAGGATATGATGGAGAGAGACACCAGACAATACACAGAGACAGCAACAGAAGAATATGATATGATGGAGAGAGGCACCAGACAAGACACAGAGACAGCAACAGAATTATAGGATATGATGGAGAGAGACACCAGACAATACACAGAGACAGCAACAGAAGAATATGATATGATGGAGAGAGGCACCAGACAAGACACAGAGACAGCAACAGAATTATAGGATATGATGGAGAGAGAAACCAGACAAGACACAGAGACAGCAAAAGAAGAATGATGGAGAGAGAAACCAGACAAGTCACAGAGACAGCAACAGAAGAACATGATATGATGGAGAGAGACACCAGACAAGACACAGAGATAGCAACAGAAGAATGATTGAGAGAGACACCAGACAAGACACAGAGATAGCAACAGAAGAATGATTGAGAGAAACACCAGACAAGACACAGAGAAAGCAATATAATTATAGGATATGATGGCGAGAGACACCAGATAAGACACAGAGAAAGCAACAGAAGAATATGATATGATGGAGAGAGACACCAGACAAGACACAGAGACAGCAACAGAAGAATATGATATGATGGAGAGAGGCACCAGGCAAGACACAGAGACAGCAACAGAATTATAGGATATGATGGAGAGAGAAACCAGACAAGACACAGAGACAGCAACAGAAGAATTATGGAGAGAGTCACCAGACAAGACACAGAGACAGCAACAGAATACTATGATATGATGGAGAGAGACACCAGACAAGACACAGAGACAGCAACAGAATACTATGATATGATGGAGAGAGACATCAGACAAGACACAGAAACAGAAGAATAGGATATGATGGAGAGAGACACCAGACCAGACACAGAGACAGCAACAGAAGAATGATGGAGAGAGACACCAGACAAGACACAGAGACAGCAACAGAAGAATAGGATATGATGGAGCGAGACACAAGACAAGACACAGAGACAGCAACAGAAGAATGATGGAGAGAGACACCAGACAAGACACAGAGACAGCAACAGAAGAATAGGATATGATGGAGAGAGACACCAGACAAGACAGAGAGACAGCAACAGAAGAATAGGATATGATGGAGAGAGACACCAGACAAGACACAGAAACAGCAACAGAAGAGTAGGATATGATGGAGAGAGACACCAGCCAAGACAGAGAGACAGCAACAGAAGAATAGGATATGATGGAGAGAGACACCAGACAAGACACAGAGACAGCAACAGAAGAATAGGATATGATGGAGAGAGACACAAGGCAAGACACAGAGACAGCAATATAAGTATAGGATATGATGGAGAGAGACACCAGACAAGGCACAGAGACAGCAATATAATTTTAGGATATGATGGAGAGAGCCACCAGACAGGACACAGAGAAAGAAACTGAAAAATAGGATATTATGGAGAGCGACACCAGACAAGACATAGAGACAACAACAGAAGTATAGGATATGATAGAGAGAGGCACCAGACAAGACACAGAGACAGCAACAGAGATATAGGATATGATGGGGAGAGAAACCAGACAAGAAACAGTGATAGCAACAGAAGAATGATGGAGAGAGACACCAGACAAGTCACAGAGACAGCAACAGAAGAACATGATATGATGGAGAGAGACACCAGACAAGACACAGAGATAGCAACAGAAGAATGATTGAGAGAGACACCAGACAATACACAGAGACAGCAACAGAAGAATGACGGAGAGAAACACCAGACAAGACACAGAGAAAGCAATATAATTATAGGATATGATGGCGAGAGACACCAGATAAGACACAGAGAAAGCAACAGAAGAATATGATATGATGGAGAGAGACACCAGACAAGACACAGAGACAGCAACAGAAGAATATGATATGATGGAGAGAGGCACCAGGCAAGACACAGAGACAGCAACAGAATTATAGGATATGATGGAGAGAGAAACCAGACAAGACACAGAGACAGCAACAGAAGAATTATGGAGAGAGTCACCAGACAAGACACAGAGACAGCAACAGAATACTATGATATGATGGAGAGAGACACCAGACAAGACACAGAGACAGCAACAGAATACTATGATATGATGGAGAGAGACATCAGACAAGACACAGAAACAGAAGAATAGGATATGATGGAGAGAGACACCAGACAAGACACAGAGACAGCAACAGAAGAATAGGATATGATGGAGCGAGACACAAGACAAGACACAGAGACAGCAACAGAAGAATGATGGAGAGAGACACCAGACAAGACACAGAGACAGCAACAGAAGAATAGGATATGATGGAGAGAGACACCAGACAAGACAGAGAGACAGCAACAGAAGAATAGGATATGATGGAGAGAGACACCAGACAAGACACAGAAACAGCAACAGAAGATTAGGATATGATGGAGAGAGACACCAGCCAAGACAGAGAGACAGCAACAGAAGAATAGGATATGATGGAGAGAGACACCAGACAAGACACAGAGACAGCAACAGAAGAATAGGATATGATGGAGAGAGACACAAGGCAAGACACAGAGACAGCAATATAAGTATAGGATATGATGGAGAGAGACACCAGACAAGGCACAGAGACAGCAATATAATTTTAGGATATGATGGAGAGAGCCACCAGACAGGACACAGAGAAAGAAACTGAAAAATAGGATATTATGGAGAGCGACACCAGACAAGACATAGAGACAACAACAGAAGTATAGGATATGATAGAGAGAGGCACCAGACAAGACACAGAGACAGCAACAGAAATATAGGATATGATGGGGAGAGAAACCAGACAAGACACAGAGACAGCAACAGAATATATATATTTATTTTTTTTCACCTTTATTTAACCAGGTAGGCAAGTTGAGAACAAGTTCTCATTTACAATTGCGACCTGGCCAAGATAAAGCAAAGCAGTTCGACACATACAACGACACAGAGTTACACATGGAGTAAAACAAACATACAGTCAATAATACAGTATAAACAAGTCTATATACAATGTGAGCAAATGAGGTGAGATAAGGGAGGTAAAGGCAAAAAAAGGCCATGGTGGCAAAGTAAATATAATATAGCAAGTAAAACACTGGAATGGTAGATTTGCAATGGAAGCAAAATAAGTTAATTAATTAAATACAGTAGGGAAAGAGGTAGTTGTTTGGGCTAAATTATAGGTGGGCTATGTACAGGTGCAGTAATCTGTGAGCTGCTCTGACAGTTGGTGCTTAAAGCTAGTGAGGGAGATAAATGTTTCCAGTTTCAGAGATTTTTGTAGTTCGTTCCAGTCATTGGCAGCAGAGAACTGGAAGGAGAGGCGGCCAAAGAAAGAATTGGTTTTGGGGGTGACTAGAGAGATATACCTGCTGGAGCGTGTGCTACAGGTGGGAGATGCTATGGTGACCAGCGAGCTGAGATAAGGGGGGACTTTACCTAGCAGGGTCTTGTAGATGACATTGAGCCAGTGGGTTTGGCGACGAGTATGAAGCAAGGGCCAGCCAACGAGAGCGTACAGGTCGCAATGGTGGGTAGTATATGGGGCTTTAGTGACAAAACGGATTGCACTGTGATAGACTGCATCCAATTTGTTGAGTAGGGTATCGGAGGCTATTTTGTAAATGACATCGCCAAAGTCGAGGATTGGTAGGATGGTCAGTTTTAAAGGGTATGTTTGGCAGCATGAGTGAAGGATGCTTTGTTGCGAAATAGGAAGCCAATTCTAGATTTAACTTTGGATTGGAGATGTTTGATATGGGTCTGGAAGGAGAGTTTACAGTCTAACCAGACACCTAAGTATTTGTAGTTGTCCACGTATTCTAAGTCAGAGCCGTCCAGAGTAGTGATGTTGGACAGGCGGGTAGGTGCAGGTAGCGATTGGTTGAAGAGCATGCATTTAGTTTTACTTGTATTTAAGAGCAATTGGAGGCCACGAAGGAGAGTTGTATGGCATTGAAGCTTGCCTGGAGGGTTGTTAACACAGTGTCCAAAGAAGGGCCAGAAGTATACAGAATGGTGTCGTCTGCGTAGAGGTGGATCAGAGACTCACCAGCAGCAAGAGCGACCTCATTGATGTATACAGAGAAGAGAGTCTGTCCAAGAATTGAACCCTGTGGCACCCCCATAGAGACCGCCAGAGGTCCGGACAGCAGACCCTCAGATTTGACACACTGAACTCTATCAGAGAAGTAGTTGGTGAACCAGGCGAGGCAATCATTTGAGAAACCAAGGCTGTCGAGTCTGCCGATGAGGATGTGGTGATTGACAGAGTCGAAAGCCTTGGCCAGATCAATGAATACGGCTGCACAGTAATGTTTCTTATCGATGGCGGTTAAGATATCATTTAGGACCTTGAGCGTGACTGAGGTGCACCCATGACCAGCTCTGAAACCAGATTGCATAGCAGAGAAGGTACGGTGAGATTCGAAATGGTCGGTAAATTGTTTGTTGACTTGGCTTTCGAAGACCTTAGAAAGGCATGGTAGGATAGATATAGGTCTGTAGCAGTTTGGGTCAAGAGTGTCCCCCCCTTTGAAGAGGGGGATGACCGCAGCTGCTTTCCAATCTTTGGGAATCTCAGACGACACGAAAGAGAGGTTGAACAGGCTGGTAATAGGGGTGGCAACAATTTCGGCAGATAATTTTAGAAAGAAAGGGTCCAGATTGTCTAGCCCGGCTGATTTGTAGGGGTCCAGATTTTGCAGCTCATTCAGAACATCAGCTGAATGGATTTGGGAGAAGGAGAAATGGGGAAGGCTTGGGTGAGTTGCTGTGGGGGGTGCAGTGCTGTTGACCGGGGTAGGAGTAGCCAGGTGGAAAGCATGGCCAGCCGTAGAAAAATGCTTATTGAAATTCTCAATTATGGTGGATTTATCAGTGGTGATAGTGTTTCCTATCTTCAGTGCAGTGGGCAGCTGGGAGGAGGTTTTCTTATTCTCCATGGACTTTACAGTGTCCCAGAACTTTTTTGAGTTAGTGTTGCAGGAAGCAAATTTCAGCTTGAAAAACCTAGTCTTGGCTTTTCTAACTGCCTGTGTATAATGGTTTCTACCTTCCCTGAACAGCTGCATATCACGGGGGCTGTTCGATGCTAATGCAGAACGCCAGAGGATGTTTTTGTGTTGGTTAAGGGCAGTCAGGTCTGGGGAGAACCAAGGGCTATATCTGTTCCTGGTTCCAAATTTCTTGAATGGGGCATGTTTATTTAAGATGGTTAGGAAGGCAGTTTTAAAAAATATCCAGGCATCCTCTACTGACGGGATGAGATCAATATCCTTCCAGGATACCCCGGCCAGGTCAATTAGAAAGGCCTGCTCGCTGAAGTGTTTCAGGGAGCGTTTTACAGTGATGAGTGGAGGTCGTTTGACCGCTGACCCATTACGGATGCAGGCAATGAGGCAGTGATCGCTGAGATCTTGGTTGAAAACAGCAGAGGTGTATTTAGAGGGCAAGTTGGTTAGGATGATATCTATGAGGGTGCCTGTGTTTAAGGCTTTGGGGAGGTACCTGGTAGGTTCATTGATAATTTGTGTGAGGTTGAGGGCATCAAGTTTAGATTGTAGGATGGCTGGGGTGTTAAGCATGTTCCAGTTTAGGTCGCCTAGCAGCACAAGCTCTGAAGATAGATGGGGGGCAATCAGTTCACATATGGTGTCCAGAGCACAGCTGGGGGCAGAGGGTGGTCTATAGCAGGCGGCAACGGTGAGAGACTTGTTTTTAGAGAGGTGGATTTTTAAAAGTAGAAGTTCAAATTATTTGGGTACAGACCTGGATAGTAGGACAGAACTCTGCAGTCTATCTTTGCAGTAGATTGCAACACCGCCCCCTTTGGCAGTTCTATCTTGTCTGAAAATGTTGTAGTTTGGAATTAAAATGTCAGAATTTTTGGTGGTCTTCCTAAGCCAGGATTCAGACACAGCTAGAACATCCGGGTTGGCAGAGCGTGCTAAAGCAGTGAATAGAACAAACTTAGGGAGGAGGCTTCTAATGTTAACATGCATGAAACCAAGGCTATTACGGTTACAGAAGTCGTCAAAAGAGAGCGCCTGGGGAATAGGAGTGGAGCTAGGCACTGCAGGGCCTGGATTCACCTCTACATCGCCAGAGGAACAGAGTAGGAGTAGAATAAGGGTGCGGCTAAAAGCAATAAGAATTGGTCGTCTAGAACGTCTGGAACAGAGAGTAAAAGGAGGTTTCTGGGGGCGATAAAATAGCATCAAGTTATAATGTACAGACAAAGGTATGGTAGGGTGTGCATACAGTGGAGGTAAACCTAGGTATTGAGTGATGAAGAGAGAGATATTGTCTCTAGAAACATAATTGAAACCAGGAGATGTCATTGCATGTGTGGGTGGTGGAACTAATAGGTTGGATAAGGTATAATGAGCAGGACTAGAGGCTCTACAGTGAAATAAGCCAATAAACATTAACCAGAACAGCAATGGACAAGGTATATTGACATTAAGGAGAGGCATGCTTATTCAAGTGATCAAAAGGGTCCGGTGAGTGCAGGGGTTGGTTGGGGGTCACGGCGATTTAGACAGCTAAATCGGTAGCAAGCTAGCATAGGATGGAGGTCTGTTATTAGCCACCTCTTGCGTTCCGTCAGTAGATTAGTGGGGTTCCGTGTGGTAGAGTGGATTAATCCAAATCACACAACAACAACAAAAATAAAAACAATAGATATAGTTATAGAGGCCCAAGAAGAAAAATAACTAAATAAAAATAAAATAAAAATTGTCCGATTGTCTATTCAGATAGCAGCCGATAAGACAGCCAACGGCTAGCAGGCCGCAGATGGGCGCCCAGGCAACGTCGCGCCGGAGGAGCCAGCCGAACAACTCCCTCGGGTAGACAACGTCGGCAGTCCAGCTGTGAAGGCCCTGTGGGGCTCCGCGTAGGCAGCAAAACGGGTCCGGATAGGTGACTGCAGCCCAGGAGTGATTGATGGAACTCTTCAGCTGGCTAGCTCCGGAACAATTGATGTTAGCTCCGGAATCGACGAAAGCCGATAGTCACACGGATAGCAGCTAGCTAGCTGTGAGATCCAGGTATGAATGTCCAGAGCCAGCGGCCGAAAATCCAGGGACATGGAGAGAACAATTGGTCCGGTATGTTCCGTTCCGAGCCGCGCTACGCTGCGCCGCGCCGCGCTGGGCCGCGCCGTACAAAACTGGCAATAGATTATCGAGCCAAAGGACAGCCGATGACCACAAACCGTGGTTAGCTGAGTACTAACGATTAACCAGTAAAGAAGCTACTGAACCAGCTTCTGATTAGCTTCTGGACCAGCTTCTGGCTAGCTTCTGGCTAGCTCCTGGCTAGCCCCCGGCTAGCTTCTGGCTAGTTTCTGGCTAGCCTCTTGGAGGATTACAGATCTGAGGTAAATAATACTTTTTTTCTAAATATAAATTGGTGAGGCGGGTTTCAGGAGAGTGTTTTGAAGATGAGTTTATGGAAAATTAAAAAAAAAAATATTATGTGAAAAAAAAAAGTTGTAAATATATATATATACGGGACACGACAAGACGAGGACAAAAGACGTCTGAACTGCTATGCCATCTTGGGATAGAAAGGAGCACAGTACCACAGTGATTGCCACCAGAGTCTCTAGCTAGTGATAATGCCAGTCCAGTCCAACTGTTTTGGCCCTGCACCCCCACCCATGTTGATGTGACGTGTGAAGAATGATGGAGAGAGACACCAGACAAGACACAGAGACAGCAACAGAAGAACATGATATGATGGAGAGAGACACCAGACAAGACACAGAGACAGCAACAGAAGAATGATTGAGAGAGACACCAGACAAGACACAGAGACAGCAACAGAAGAATAGGATATGATGGAGAGAAACACAAGACAAGACACAGAGACAGCTACAAGATTATAGGATATGATGGAGAGAGACACCAGACAAGACACAGAGACAGCAACAGAATAATAGGATATGATGAAGAGAGACACCAGACAAGACACAGAGACAGCAACAGAATAATAGGATATGATGGAGAGAGACACCAGACAGGACACAGAGACAGCAACAGAAGAGTAGGATATGATGGAGAGAGACACCAGACAGGACACAGAGACAGCAACAGAATAATAGGATATGATGAAGAGAGACACCAGACAAGACACAGAGACAGCAACAGAATAATAGGATATGATGGAGAGAGACACCAGACAAGACACAGAGACAGCAACATAATAGTATATAATGGAGAGACATCAGACAAGACACAGAGACAGCAACAGAATAATAGGATATAATGTAGGGAGACCGTTTGGCTCATTGGACAGGTTGTAGTCTATGTTTGAAGTTCTTGAGTGGTTTTTGGCAATACACTGGTGTTCTATTCATGAATTTAGCTGTTGAAATTCCTTCCTGGACATCCCTACTGGCTATTGGCTAAGCCAACACTGTCTTCAAATCCTAGGGGAGAGAGGAGCTGCTTCATTTGGGGAGAGAGGAGCTGGTACCCCTGGGGAGAGAGAAGCTGCTACCCCTGGGGAGAGAGGAGCTGCTACCCCTGGGGAGAGAGGAGCTGCTACCAATGTTGAGAGAGGAGCTGCTACCCCTGGAGAGAGAGGAGCTGCTATCCCTGGAGAGAGAGGAGCTGCTACCCCTGGGGAGTGAGGAGCTGCTACCCCTGGGGAGAGAGGAGCTGCTACCCCTGGGGAGAGACGACATGCTACTCCTTGGGTGAGAGGAGCTGCAACCAGGAGAGACTGCGATCTTGCTCTGGAGGAGCTTACCAAATGGTGAATGTTGGGGCACGTTTGGCAGGATTTTCAGTGATGAAGACTGCTGAACTTGTTGATGTTTTACAATATGGCTTGCCCGTCTCATTTACCAGGTCTCAACACAATAGAACACAACGGTCACTGGAATTTCATAATTACTATTAATTATACATGAATTAAATCACTCAGTTTATTTTATAAGAATTTGTAAGATTCCTATTTGCATAAAATAGACAGAGACCAGTCTTATCAAAATTAGATGGTCGTATTTATTCTCGAAGCGCTCCCATGTAACCACGAACAACAGTTTATATACAAAATATGACATCATTGGTTCTAGAATGAATCTCCTCCTCTCGACCGAGACAAAGCTAGTTTAAAAGTTCATTCTGACCCACTAGCACACACACAGGACACACAACATAACTGAATTAACTCTTCACCCCTCACCATTATCCATCACCACTTAGCTGACAGTTCCAGTTAATGGAAAACCTGGGAAAGCCCTCACTGCCTTTTCTAAACATCCCAGAGCTGAGTCGGTTCAACCATAGGTTAACGACCCTCTCTGCTTACTTAACCCACAACCCATTCCTCTCCAGACTAGTTGGAATGGTGTTCATTATATTTAATTAATCCTTGTTCATGCCACATAATCCCTTCTTTATGAACTTACATTATTAATCAGATATAATAAAACAGGGTATAGTTTACTTAGTTACAGTTCTATTTAAATGTTGATGTTGTTTAGTCATTATTCATAAAATTCCTATCAACAACCATCAACAAAACACCAAATGATGGACTTTCTTGTGGAACAATGGTGACACATCCCTCCAATAGACTTCCAGACAGTTGTAGAATGTATTCCAAGACACATTGTAAGAGCTGTAAAGAGAGAGGGAGTGGGAGAGAGAACAGGCAGAACCTGATATGTAAATGAGCAGAGCAAATGAAAGTAACTTTTGACGATCTGATGATCATTCCAGACTGTGTTTCTATTTGGAGATAAAAGGTAAGACGACAATTGTTATGTGTTTTCATATAGTTGATGATATTGTTATGTGTATTCATATAGTTGATGATATTGTCATATAGTTGATGATATTGTTATGTGTATTCATATAGTTGATGATATTGTTATGTGTATTCATATACTTGATGATATTGTTATGTGTATTCATATAGTTGATGATATTGTTATGTGTATTCATATAGTTGATGATATTGTTATGTGTTTTCATATAGTTGATTATATTGTTATGTGTATTCATATAGTTTATTATATTTATGATGGACAGTGTTGTAATAGTCCTTAAATGTTTGATATAAATTAGATGTGTTGGTTGAATATGTTCTGTTTCCATCTGTCTGCCCCAGGGTGATCGCTCCTACACTATCTAGAATCTGAAAGGGTTTTTTGGCTGTCCCCATAGGTTAACCCTTTGTAGAACCATTTTTGGTACTAGGTAGAACCCTTTTGGGTTCCATGAAGAACCCTTTCCACAGTGGGTTCTACATGGAAGCAAGAAGGGTTCTACCCGGAACCCAAAATAATCTCCTATGTGGACAGCTGGAGGACCTGTTTGGAACCCTTTATTCTAAGAGTGTACTGTATCATAGGCTTGACCCCTCACCAATAGGCTTGTCTTCTCTAGACACAACAAGCAAACAAACATTCTCTCTTTCTAATCGACCGTTAATGCTTTTCACTCAGGAAGGTATGTGAAAGAGACAATTCTTGTGGAAAGCCGAGCAACATACACTTCCTCAAAACAGGTTGTGTGTATTCATTAGTGCCCACCGTAGCAAAACATTTGGCAACAGAAACCGTTTATGTCACATTGTACAAAGTTTGGAGTAAACTGTTTATGCAACATTTTAAAACTGTAGGCTGTGGAGTAAATTAATGAATACATCCCAGGTTGTTGCCTACGACTCGGCATGTTGATACCTGCCTGATGCTGAAACCTGAACGTAGCCTGAGGGGTAAACTATGATACCAGCTAGATATACTGGTTTTCTAAAGTTAGACAGCTTCAGTTAGCTTCACATTTCAGCTCAGGCCTCATCCATCAGAATATACAGTCAATGACTTGACATGTTCTGGTTGTGAATTCAGGCTACAAGGTAAGAATCCTGCCAGGGATTATTGTAAAGTGTGTAGAGACATTAAATGTCTGGTGTAATGTTAGTATAGTGAAGTATAACACTCCTAACAGTAGATACATTAAATGTCTGGTGTAATGTTAGTATAGTGAATGACAGTATAACACTCCTAACAGTAGATATATTAAATGTATGGTGTAATGTTAGTATAGTGAATGACAGTACAACACTCCTAACAGTATATACATTAAATGTATGGTGTAATGTTAGTATAGTGAAGTAAAACACTCCTAACAGTAGATACATTAAATGTATGGTGTAATGTTAGTATAGTGAATGACAGTATAACACTCCTAACAGTAGATACATTAAATGTATGGTGTAATGTTAGTATAGTGAATGACAGTATAACACTCCTAACAGTAGAGACATTAAATGTATGGTGTAATGTTAGTATAGTGAATGACAGTAAAACACTCCTAACAGTAGAGACATTAAATGTATGGTGTAATGTTAGTATAGTGAATGACAGTATAACACTCCTAACAGTAGAGACATTCAATGTATGGTGTAATGTTAGTATAGTGAATGACAGTATAACACTCCTAACAGTAGATACATTAAATGTATGGTGTAATGTTAGTATAGTGAATGACAGTATAACACTCCTAACAGTAGATACATTAAATGTATGGTGTAATGTTAGTATAGTGAATGACAGTATAACACTCCTAACAGTAGATACATTAAATGTATGGTGTAATGTTAGTATAGTGAATGACAGTATAACACTCCTAACAGTAGATACATTAAATGTATGGTGTAATGTTAGTATAGTGAAGTATAACACTCCTAACAGTAGATACATTAAATGTCTGGTGTAATGTTAGTATAGTGAATGACAGTATAACACTCCTAACAGTAGATACATTAAATGTCTGGTGTAATGTTAGTATAGTGAATGACAGTAAAACACTCCTAACAGTAGAGACATTAAATGTATGGTGTAATGTTAGTATAGTGAATGACAGTATAACACTCCTAACAGTAGATACATTAAATGTCTGGTGTAATGTTAGTATAGTGAATGACAGTATAACACTCCTAACAGTAGATACATTAAATGTCTGGTGTAATGTTAGTATAGTGAATGACAGTATAACACTCCTAACAGTAGATACATTAAATGTCTGGTGTAATGTTAGTATAGTGAATGACAGTATAACACTCCTAACAGTCTACTTCTACTGAGACAGGTTGGTGTCAGTTTAATCACACAACATGGAGCTGACTGGACGTGGTCAAGTCAAATTCAATATATCAACATTCATATATTATAGTTCTACATTTAACATTTCATATGATAATGTATTGTATCATAGTTCCTCTATAGTGTAGTGATCCTCTACATTTCATATAATAATGTAATTGTATCATAGGTCCTCTATAGTGTAGTGATCCTCTACATTTCATATGATAATGTAATTGTATCATAGTTCCTCTATAGTGTAGTGATCCTCTACATTTCATAGGATAATGTAATTGTATCATAGTTCCTCTATAGTGTAGTGATACTCTACATTTCATGTGATAATGTAATTGTATCATAGGTCCTCTATAGTGTAGTGATCCTCTACATTTCATATGATAATGTAATTGTATCATAGTTCCTCTATAGTGTAGTGATCCTCTACATTTCATAGGATAATGTAATTGTATCATAGTTCCTCTATAGTGTTGTGATCCTCACTATATGAGCCACGTCACAATTCCAACCAAGTAACCCAATTGATGCCAATGGTGCGATGCGTAGGTTGTTCACCTTTAACACATGCAACCTGGGTTCGCTTCCCTGCCCCGCTGTTTGCTACATTGGTGTCAGAGACATGCTTTTGTGTGAGCCAGGTAACAATTCCCACCATGTGGGTTAACCCTATTGGTGCAATACGTAGGGTGTTGACCTCCCTGCCTGCTGTTTTCAACTATATTAACAGCACAGGCTGCCTGTAGGGTGTTGACCTCCCTGCCTGCTGTTTTCAACTATATTAACAGCACAGGCTGCCTGTAGGGTGTTGACCTCCCTGCCTTCTGTTTTCAACTATATTAACAGCACAGGCTGCCTGTAGGGTGTTGACCTCCCTGCCTGCTGTTTTCAACTATATTAACAGCACAGGCTGCCTGTAGGGTGTTGACCTCCCTGCCTGCTGTTTTCAACTATATTAACAGCACAGGCTGCCTGTAGGGTGTTGACCTCCCTGCCTGCTGTTTTCAACTATATTAACAGCACAGGCTGCCTGTAGGGTGTTGACCTCCCTGCCTGCTGTTTTCAACTATATTAACAGCACAGGCTGCCCGTAGGGTGTTGATCTCCCTGCCTGCTGTTTTCAACTATATTAACAGCACAGGCTGCCCGTAGGGTGTTGACCTCCCTGCCTGCTGTTTTCAACTATATTAACAGCACAGGCTGCCTGTAGGGTGTTGACCTCCCTGCCTGCTGTTTTCAACTATATTAACAGCACAGGCTGCCTGTAGGGTGTTAACCTCCCTGCCTGCTGTTTTCAACTATATTAACAGCACAGGCTGCCTGTAGGGTGTTGACCTCCCTGCCTGCTGTTTTCAACTATATTAACAGCACAGGCTGCCTGTAGGGTGTTGACCTCCCTGCCTGCTGTTTTCAACTATATTAACAGCACAGGCTGCCTGTAGGGTGTTGACCTCCCTGCCTGCTGTTTTCAACTATATTAACAGCACAGGCTGCCCGTAGGGTGTTGACCTCCCTGCCTGCTGTTTTCAACTATATTAACAGCACAGGCTGCCTGTAGGGTGTTGACCTCCCTGCCTGCTGTTTTCAACTATATTAACAGCACAGGCTGCCTGTAGGGTGTTGACCTCCCTGCCTGCTGTTTTCAACTATATTAACAGCACAGGCTGCCTGTAGGGTGTTGACCTCCCTGCCTGCTGTTTTCAACTATATTAACAGCACAGGCTGCCTGTAGGGTGTTGACCTCCCTGCCTGCTGTTATCAACTATATTAACAGCACAGGCTGCCCGACATTCGTTGAACTAAGAGACACAATAATACGAGTGAAAGGATTTTAGGATAATATCAGTAAGTGTTGATTTAGAGTTGTCTTCTGGGTTCAGCCTTCTAGTTGCCTTTATCAACAGGTTGAAATGTAATAAATGACATCACAATGACATGTCCTCAGAGTTGGAAAGATCCTACATCTGTACACATTATTTAACATGGTGACATGGTGCTGCTAGTGAAAGAAAACATTAAGAGACAGAATACAGGCGGTGGAGTTTGCACAAAGTTAACGTACAACAATATATTGAACTAGGTAGACTGAGCATAGAGCTAAAGGCTATAACCACGGGGAAGAAACTGTTCAGATTGGGGTCTATAACATCCAATCACTTAGGTTTACAGCAGCTGACAGTTGCAACTTCATTGCTAATAACTCAAACTTCCTTTTTTCAGATAAAGACCTCATCTCTGTACAGATGTAGGATCTTAATTTGATCACCCTGTTGCAGGAAAACTAAAACTTGCAGTGTATTTGATGTTTTAAAAGGCTTCTGAAGTTTGTCATTTCCACTTTCCACTTTAAAATGTTAATTATAATCCACATAATTTTTCTGCTGCAGTAAACTGTCTCAAATTTATGATCCTACATCTGTAGCAAAACACCTGTCTTCCATGTGTTCTCCTTTGACATCTTTTATTTACTGTTGTTTAGGCTGGTTGAATGAGTTGCCTATGAAAGCTACTTCATCTGTAAGAAAACAGGCGGCTGCACCAGTGACTGTAAGTTATGTGATTTCCTCATGTGAAATTAGAAGTATGTTTGTAGCCTACACAGTTATAAAATGGCTGATGAAACTGTGACACATATTTCTCTGTAACATTAGAAGTCAGATAAATAATAAGTGTAAAAATTAAAAACTTTAAAATAAGTGTGAGACATGGCCTTGTGTTGCTGTACTGTCTAGAACTTCCTTAATAAACAGTGACTTATTATTATTATTGTTATTATTATTATTGTTGCTGTACTGTCTAGAACTACCTTAACAAACAGTGACTTATTATTATTATTGTTGCTGTACTGTCTATAACTACCTTAACAAACAGTGAATTATTATTATTATTATTATTATTGTTGCTGTACTGTCTATAACTACCTTAACAAACAGTGACTTATTATTATTATTTCTGCTGTACTGTCTAGAACTACCTTAACAAACAGTGACTTATTATTATTATTATTATTATTATTATTGTTGCTGTACTGTCTATAACTACCTTAACAAACAGTGACTTATTATTATTATTTCTGCTGTACTGTCTAGAACTACCTTAACAAACAGTGACTTATCATTATTATTATTATTATTATTATTGTTGTTGTACTGTCTATAACTACCTTAACAAACAGTGACTTATTATTATTATTATTATTATTATTATTATTATTGTTGCTGTACTGTCTAGAACTACCTTAACAAACAGTTACTTATTATTATTATTATTATTGTTGCTGTTGTAACGGTTTTCTTGATGAGAAGGAGAGTCGGACCAAAATGCGGCGTGTCTATTGCAATCCATGTTTAAAGAAGTAACACACTAAACACAAACACTACCAAAACAATAAACTTAACGAAAACCGAAACAGCCTATACTTGTGCAACCTAACACAGAACAATGACATCAGGACACTAAGGACAATCACCCACGACAAACTCAAAGAATATGGCTGCCTAAATATGGTTCCCAATCAGAGACAACGATAAACACCTGCCTCTGATTGAGAACCACTTCAGACAGCCATAGACTTAGCTAGAACACCCCACTAGCTACAATCCCCATAAATACACACCACATACAAAAACCCATGCCACACCCTGGCCTGACCAAATAAATAAAGAAACACAAAATACTTTGACCAGGGTGTGACAGCTGTACTGTCTATAACTACCTTAACAAACAGTGACTTATTATTATTATTATTGTTGTTGCTGTACTGTCTATAACTACCTTAACAAACAGTGACTTATTATTATTATTATTATTATTGTTGCTGTACTGTCTAGAACTACCTTAACAAACAGTGACTTATTATTATTATTATTGTTGCTGTACTGTCTAGAACTACCTTAACAAACAGTGACTTATTATTATTATTATTATTATTGTTGTTGTACTGTCTATAACTACCTTAACAAACAGTGACTTATTATTATTATTATTGTTGTTGTACTGTCTATAACTACCTTAACAAACAGTGACTTATTATTATTATTATTATTATTATTGATGCTGTACTGTCTAGAACTACCTTAACAAACAGTGACTTATTATTATTATTATTATTATTGTTGCTGTACTGTCTATAACTACCTTAACAAACAGTGACTTATTATTATTATTATTGTTGTTGTACTGTCTATAACTACCTTAACAAACAGTGACTTATTATTATTATTATTATTATTATTGATGCTGTACTGTCTAGAACTACCTTAACAAACAGTGACTTATTATTATTATTATTATTATTATTGTTGCTGTACTGTCTAGAACTACCTTAACAAACAGTGACTTATTATTATTATTGACAGTTAACATGGAGATGAAATGTCACAACTACGTTTTCATGTGATTGCATTAAATCATCTGATTGTTTCTGTGTCTGTTAATAAATGTTTTATAAGAGATAATTAATAAATGATAACAATTGACATTAAATAATTACTGTGTTAACCACAAACAACATTTTGGATCTCTGTTTAGGGGTCAGTGCTCTAAAATGAGTCTCTCTGGGGAGAGAGAGGAGGGGGTCCCTGCCTCTAAAATGAGTCTCTCTGGGGAACATGACACCAAAGCTAAGAGGTGAGATGACAATTTTTGATATCATTATTATGAGTTTATTTCCAAAATGTTCACATTTGTTTTTAATCAGAAATGGTTGCTATGGGTACCTTCAATATTACTGTTCTTGTCAGGTGCGTGAATGAGGACCCAAAAGCGAATTAACAAACAGAGTTTCTTTAATGATGAACACACGTGGGCTCAGATGGACAGGTAGATTCCGACAGGACAGGACAAGGTTGCAGCAAACACGATGATAGTCTGGTTCAGGCATGAGACACACAAACAAGAATCCGACAAAGACAGGAGCAGAAACAGAGAGAGATATAGGGACCTAATCAGAGGGAAAAAGGGAACAGGTGGGAAAAGGGGTGAATGAGGTAGTCAGAGAAGACAAGGAACAGCTGGGGGAAAGAGGGACAGAAACGGTAACCTAGTACGACCAGCAGAGGGAGACAGGGTGAAAGGAAAGGACAGAAAGACACAACATGACAATACATGACAGTACCCCCCCACTCACCGAGCGCCTCCTGGCGCACTCGAGGAGGAAACCTGGCGGCAACGGAGGAAATCCTCGATCAGCGCACGGTCCAGCACGTCCCGAGAGGGAACCCAACTCCTCTCCTCAGGACCGTACCCCTCCCAATCTACGAGGTACTGGTGACCACGGCCCCGAGGACGCATGTCCAAAATCCTACGGACCCTGTAGATGGGTGCGCCCTCGACAAGGATGGGGGGGGGGGGGGGGGGGAGACGAGCGGGGGCGCGAAGAACGGGCTTGATACAGGAGACATGGAAGACCGGGTGGACGCGACGAAGGTATCGCGGAAGAAGAAGTCGAACTGCGACAGGATTAATGACCCGAGAAATACGGAACGGACCAATGAACCGCGGGGTCAACTTGCGAGAAGCCGTCTTAAGGGGAAGGTTCTGAGTGGAGAGCCAAACTCTCTGACCGCGACAATATCTAGGACTCTTAGTTCTACGCTTATTAGCAGCCCTCACAGTCTGCGTCCTATAACGGCAAAGTGCAGACCTGACCCTCTTCCAGGTGCGCTCGCAACGTTGGACAAAAGCCTGAGCGGAGGGGACGCTGGACTCGGCGAACTGAGATGAGAACAGCGGAGGCTGGTACCCGAGGCTACTCTGAAAAGGAGATAGCCCGGTCGCAGACGAAGGAAGCGAGTTGTGGGCGTATTCTGCCCAGGGGAGCTGTTCTGACCAAGACGCAGGGTTGCGAAAAGAAAGACTGCGTAAGATGCGACCAATAGTCTGATTGGCCCGTTCTGCTTGACCGTTAGACTGGGGGTGAAAGCCGGAAGAGAGACTGACGGAAGCCCCAATCAACCGGCAAAACTCCCTCCAAAATTGAGACGTGAATTGCGGACCTCTGTCCGAAACGACGTCTGACGGAAGGCCATGAATTCTGAAAACATTCTCGATGATGATTTGTGCCGTCTCTTTAGCAGAAGGAAGCTTAGCAAGGGGAATGAAATGAGCCGCCTTAGAGAACCTATCGACAACCGTAAGAATAACAGTCTTCCCCGCTGACGAAGGCAGTCCGGTGACAAAATCTAAGGCGATGTGAGACCACGGTCGAGAGGGAATGGGAAGCGGCCTGAGACGGCCGGCAGGAGGGGAGTTACCGGACTTAGTCTGCGCGCAGACCGAACAAGCAGCCACGAAACGACGCGTGTCATGCTCCCGGGTGGGCCACCAAAAACGCTGGCGAATGGAAGCAAGCGTACCCCGAACGCCAGGGTGGCCGGCTAACTTGGCAGAGTGAGCCCACTGAAGAACGGCCAGACGAGTAGGAACGGGAACGAAAAGAAGGTTCCTAGGACAAGCGCGCGGCGACGGAGTGTGAGTGAGCGCTTGCTTTACCTGCCTCTCAATTCCCCAGACAGTCAACCCGACAACACGCCCCTCAGGGAGAATCCCCTCGGGGTCAGTGGAGGCTACTGAAGAACTGAAGAGACGAGATAAAGCATCAGGCTTGGTGTTCTTAGAGCCCGGACGATAAGAAATCACGAACTCGAAACGAGCGAAAAACAGCGCCCAACGCGCCTGACGCGCATTAAGTCGTTTGGCAGAACGGATGTACTCAAGGTTCCTATGGTCAGTCCAAACGACAAAAGGAACGGTCGCCCCCTCCAACCACTGTCGCCATTCGCCTAGGGCTAACCGGATGGCGAGCAGTTCGCGGTTTCCCACATCATAGTTACGTTCCGACGGCGACAGGCGATGAGAAAAATACGCGCATGGGTGGACCTTGTCGTCAGAGAGGGAGCGCTGAGAAAGAATGGCTCCCACGCCCACCTCTGACGCGTCAACCTCGACAACGAACTGTCTAGAGACGTCAGGTGTAACAAGGATAGGAGCGGATGTAAAACGATTCTTGAGGAGATCAAAAGCTCCCTGGGCGGAAACGGACCACTTAAAGCACGTCTTGACAGAAGTAAGGGCTGTGAGAGGAGCTGCCACCTGACCGAAATTACGGATGAAACGACGATAGAAGTTCGCGAAGCCGAGAAAGCGCTGCAGCTCGACGCGTGACTTAGGGGCGGGCCAATCAATGACAGCTTGGACCTTAGCGGGATCCATCTTAATGCCTTCAGCGGAAATAACAGAACCGAGAAATGTGACGGAGGAGGCATGAAAAGTGCACTTCTCAGCCTTCACAAAAAGACAATTCTCTAAAAGGCGCTGGAGGACACGTCGAACGTGCTGAACATGAATCTGGAGTGACGGTGAAAAAATCAGGATATCGTCAAGGTAAACGAAAACAAAGATGTTCAGCATGTCTCTCAGGACATCATTGACTAATGCCTGAAAGACAGCTGGAGCGTTAGCGAGGCCGAAAGGAAGAACCCGGTATTCAAAGTGCCCTAACGGAGTGTTAAACGCCGTCTTCCACTCGTCCCCCTCCCTGATGCGCACGAGATGGTAAGCGTTACGAAGGTCCAACTTAGTGAAAAACCTGGCTCCCTGCAGGATCTCGAAGGCTGAAGACATAAGAGGAAGCGGATAACGATTCTTCACTGTTATGTCATTCAGCCCTCGATAATCTATGCAGGGGCGCAGAGACCCGTCCTTCTTCTTGACAAAAAAAAACCCCGCTCCGGCGGGAGAGGAGGAGGGGACTATGGTACCGGCGTCAAGAGCTACAGACAAATAATCCTCGAGAGCCTTACGTTCGGGAGCCGACAGAGAGTATAGTCTACCCCGGGGGGGAGTGGTTCCCGGAAGGAGATCAATACTACAATCATACGACCGGTGTGGAGGAAGAGAGGTGGCCCTGGACCGACTGAACACCGTGCGCAGATCGTGATATTCCTCCGGCACCCCTGTCAAATCACCAGGCTCCTCCTGTGAAGAAGAGACAGAGGAAACAGGAGGGATAGCAGACATTAAACATTTCACATGACAAGAGACGTTCCAGGAGAGGATAGAATTACTAGACCAATTAATGGAAGGATTATGACAAACTAGCCAGGGATGGCCCAAAACAACAGGTGTAAAAGGTGAACGAAAAATTAAAAAAGAAATGGTTTCGCTATGATTACCAGAAACAGTGAGGGTTAAAGGTAGCGTCTCACGCTGAATCCTGGGGAGAGGACTACCATCCAGGGCGAACAAGGCCGTGGACTCCCTTAACTGTCTGAGAGGAATGTCATGTTCCCGAGCCCAGGTCTCGTCCATAAAACAGCCCTCCGCCCCAGAGTCTATTAAGGCACTGCAGGAAGCTGACGAACCGGTCCAGCGTAGATGGACCGACAAGGTAGTGCAGGATCTTGAAGGAGAGACAGGAGTAGTAGCGCTCACCAGTAGCCCTCCGCTTACTGATGAGCTCTGGCTTTTACTGGACATGAAGTGACAAAATGACCAGCAGAACCGCAATAGAGACAGAGGCGGTTGGTGATTCTCCGTTCCCTCTCCTTAGTCGAGATGCGGATACCTCCCAGCTGCATAGGCTCAGCTCCCGAGCCGGCAGAGGAAGATGGTAGTGATGCGGAGAGGGGGGCAACGGAGAACGCGAGCTCCTTTCCACGAGCTCGGTGACGAAGATCAACCCGTCGCTCAATGCGAATAGCGAGTTCAATCAAGGAATCCACGCTGGAAGGAACCTCCCGGGAGAGAATCTCATCCTTTACCTCTGCGCGGAGACCCTCCAGAAGACGAGCGAGCAAAGCCGGCTCGTTCCAGCCACTGGAGGCAGCAAGAGTGCGAAACTCAATAGAGTAGTCTGTTATGGATCGATTGCCTTGACATAGGGAAGACAGGGCCCTGGAAGCCTCCTCCCCAAAAACAGATCGATCAAAAACCCGTATCATCTCCTCCTTAAAGTCCTGATACTGGTTAGTACACTCAGCCCTTGCCTCCCAGATTGCCGTGCCCCACTCACGAGCCCGTCCAGTAAGGAGAGATATGACGTAGGCGACACGAGCAGTGCTCCTGGCGTAAGTGTTGGGCTGGAGAGAAAACACAATATCACACTGGGTGAGGAACGAGCGGCATTCAGTGGGCTCCCCAGAGTAACACGGCGGGTTATTGATTCTGGGCTCCGGAGATTCGAAAGCCCTGGAAGTGGCCGGTGGATCGAGGCGGAGATGGTGAACCTGTTCTGTGAGGTTGGAGACTTGGGTGGCCAGGGTCTCAACGGCATGTCGAGCAGCAGACAATTCCTGCTCGTGTCTGCCTAGCATCGCTCCCTGGATCTCGACGGCTGAGTGGAGAGGATCCGAAGTCGCTGGGTCCATTCTTGGTCGGATTCTTCTGTCAGGTGCGTGAATGAGGACCCAAAAGCGAATTAACAAACAGAGTTTCTTTAATGATGAACACACGTGGGCTCAGATGGACAGGTAGATTCCGACAGGACAGGACAAGGTTGCAGCAAACACGATGATAGTCTGGTTCAGGCATGAGACACACAAACAAGAATCCGACAAAGACAGGAGCAGAAACAGAGAGAGATATAGGGACCTAATCAGAGGGAAAAAGGGAACAGGTGGGAAAAGGGGTGAATGAGGTAGTCAGAGAAGACAAGGAACAGCTGGGGGAAAGAGGGACAGAAACGGTAACCTAGTACGACCAGCAGAGGGAGACAGGGTGAAAGGAAAGGACAGAAAGACACAACATGACAATACATGACAGTTCTCGTATTTTTAACTAATAGACTTTAGATGGGTATATATATATATATATATATATATATATATATATATATATATATATATATATATATATATATATATATATATATATATATATACTCACGTAGCTATCTTAATTAAGATGACTGCACTTACTGTAATTCAATCTGGATAAGAGCATCTGCTAAATCAGGGTTCTCATTCCGGGGTCTGCGGAGGTACTGCAGGGGTTCTCAATCCGGGGTCTGCGGAGGAACTGCAGGGGGTTCTCAATCCGGGGTCTGTGGAGGTACTGCAGGGGTTCTCAATCCGGGGTCTGTGGAGGTACTGCAGGGGTTCTCAATCCGGGGTCTGTGGAGGTACTGCAGGGGTTCTCAATCCGGGGTCTGTGGAGGTACTGCAGGGGTTCCGCACCTCCCTGACTGTACTCGTTGCAATGTAAGACATTTGATAGAATTTTCACATGACTCGACCACTTTGCCTACTCCTAAATATTGCCTAATATAATGGAATGCATCTTTTTGACAATATAACCGTTATATCAACACTTCCGTTGAACAACTCTTTGGAATAGTAGGTATCAAGTCCCTTGCCAATAATGTTGCCTACAATGTTGCATACAATGTTCATATTCATTGAACACATATTACACCCAAGTTGTCTTCAATTGCCCAATTTATATCCATGCACAATTTAGGATTATTTTTTAACAACATGATGTTGTGCTCCAAAGGGAGAACTTGAAATAACATGATGTAGATAATTAAATAATCAGAAGAACAACGTGTTTATTATTATACACTCTTAGAACAGAAGGTTCCTTCTAGAACCAAAAAGGCTTCTATCACTTCCTTAATATATGGAACCACTAAAACATTATATATATATTTACTGAAAGTTATGTATATTTTTGGGTTCAGTGTAGAAGAACCTCTAGAGTTCTGATCAACGGAAGATTAATGTTTAGAGGATGTGAATCAAGCAGCCTTCCAGTCATCAGATCACTTCTGGTGAAGGTTAATGTTAAGAGGATGTGAATCAAGCAGCCTTCCAGTCATCAGATCACTTCTGGTGAAGGTTAATGTTAAGAGGATGTGAATCAAGCAGCCTTCCAGTCATCAGATCACTTCTGGTGAAGGTTAATGTTTAGAGGATGTGAATCACGCAGCCTTCCAGTCATCAGATCACTTCTGGTGAAGGTTAATGTTTAGAGAATGTGAATCAAGCAGCCTTCCAGTCATCAGATTACTTCTGGTGAAGGTTAATGTTTAGAGGATGTGAATCAAGCAGCCTTCCAGTCATCAGATCACTTCTGGTGTATTTTTCCCGGCCCGGGATTTGAACCAGCCACCTTTTGGCCACAGCACCAACTCCTTAGCCGCTGGGCGAAAACCTGAGTTAATCTGCCAAAATGAAGACAAAATGCTATGCAGACATAAATGGTATGACTTATTATAATTATTATACATAAATCATTGCCAAAAGCACAAGACATACTGTTGCATGTTGGTCTATATTATTAATGGATTGATCATATAGAAATATAAAACATTATTTTTAACTACCACAAAGCAATTACATGTGAAGCAGGAACCACTGACTCACTGCATTATTCTATAGTATTATCAGGACACCTGCTGTTAACTCTTAACTACTTAGGACAGCTGCTGTTAACTCTTAACTACTTAGGACACCTGCTGTTAACTCTTAACTACTTAGGACACCTGCTGTTAACTCTTAACTACTTAGGACAGCTCACGAGGTGTCCTAAATATCTGCTGACTAGGTGGGACTAGAGACTTCATGCATAGCTTTAATTTATACCCAGAAGTGTAAAATGTCTTTATTCTCAGAATTTATAGGACCAATTTTCTATTCTGAGACGCTTTGAGAATGGGCCTAGATGCAAAATATTGTTCTTAAAAAAAAATAATATTTGTTAACATAATTAATAAATAGTTCAATATTACCCACTGTACCTTACCCATTTAGACATACCTCAGGTACCTGGCTACGGCTACGGCTACGGCTACGGCTACGGCTACTTAGTGATCTCAAACCTGGATACAGTTCGTGGTCTCCCACAGCTCTGTGATGGCTGGCGCATACCAATAAAATTTTAAACAATTTCTGGTCATGGTTAACCATATTTGTTTTCAGAAAAAGGTATAGAACCTAAACAAAATGCATGTCCCTATCCTCTTTTTCAAGATGTGACCGATTAAATAAAAATTAAAAATTAAAATAAAAAGTTTTTTTGATGACTTGTTTTTTCTAAATGGCTGCTGGGTAATTTGATATGCATCGGAATGTTCATTCTTATCGGATTGAGTTGCGCAGTGTCACTGAACAAATGGACAGGTCTAGCTCATTGAATTGAGTGAATACATTTTATTTCTCAGCTGCCTCAACAATGTCTGTATGTTAATCAATAACTTTTAATTGCTAAATATTTATTGAAAATATAGAGCCAAATGGTGGTGTATCCAGGGAGAAAACTAATGCCATTTGTTTGGAATTATACAAAATATTCTGGTTCATTTTACCACTTACAACCATTAAATAACTATTTATAGCATAACAAACATTGAAACTGGCATAAATCAAAAACACCATACAATTAGTAGTTAGTTAACTGTATTAAAAACGATTTATTTAGATGGGTGACATTATCTGCCAAAGTAACAGCCCTGTAGACAAAGAAGAGCTCTCCAGTAGGAACCAAAACATTCAAAGACCCTTTTTCTCAAAAGTGTTACATGTTAATCAACATTCAAAGCAGAATTTTTCATTTAGTAAAAGCTAATTTACTTAATTTAGTAAAAGCTAATTTGTAATTTCTGAAAAAATATTATATAGTGTTTTGGAATGAAACTCTTCTTATATTTCCCCATCTGAGCTCAGAGTAGATGAGAGATGTAATGTTTGTCTCTGTTGTGTTGAAGTCCAATCAAGCAGGAGAGACCAGCCTCCCCTGTTCCCAGCTGTGTGTCCATGAAGAGTGACAAGTCTATGGATCTACCTATATTCTTTAGAGAGGAAGAATTTTCTACTGAACAAAGGTAAGAAGAACTCATGGGTCATGGTCAGTGAGTTTGTGTGCACTCCCTGTATGAGGAGACGTATTCTCTATCCTGATTGCTGACTCACTTTTACCCCGACCTACATGCACATATTACCTCAATTACCTCAACTACCAGGTACCCTGAACATTGACTCAGTACTGGTACTCCTTATAGTCTCATTATTACCTCAACTACCTGGTACACTGCACAATGACTAAGTACTGGTTCTCCTTATAGTCTCATTATTACCTCAACTACCTGGTACCCTGCACATTGACTCAGTACTGGTTCTCCTTATAGTCTCATTATTACCTCAACTACCTGGTACCCTGCACATTGACTCAGTACTGGTTCTCCTTATAGTCTCATTATTAACTCAACTACCTGGTACCCTGCACATTGACTCAGTACTGGTACTCCTTATAGTCTCATTATAACCTCAACTACCTGGTACCCTGCACATTGACTCAGTACTGGTACTCCTTATAGTATCATTATTACCTCAACTACCTGGTACTCCTTATAGTCTCATTATTGTTATTTTGTGTTACTATTACCTTTGTTCTTATTTACAACGTACAAGGGCAACGTAGCAAGTTTGGTGAACAGGTCAGAGTTCATATCCTCAGTCAGACCAGTAGAAACTGGATCAGCAACACTACAAGGTATCAGGTCTGGTGAACAGGTCAGAGTTCATATCCTCAGTCAGACCAGTAGAAACTGGATCAGCAACACTACAAGGTATCAGGTCTGGTGAACAGGTCAGAGTTCATATCCTCAGTCAGACCAGTAGAAACTGGATCAGCAACACTACAAGGTATCAGGTCTGGTGAACAGGTCAGAGTTCATATCCTCACTCAGACCAGTAGAAACTGGATCAGCAGCACAACAAGGTATCAGGTCTGGTGAACAGGTCAGAGTTCATATCCTCAGTTAGACCAGTAGAAACTGGATCAGCAGCACAACAAGGTATCAGGTCTGGTGAACAGGTCAGAGTTCATATCCTCAGTCAGACCAGTAGAAACTGGATCAGCAGCACAACAAGGTATCAGGTCTGGTGAACAGGTCAGAGTTCATATCCTCAGTCAGACCAGTAGAAACTGGATCAGCAGCACAACAAGGTATCAGGTCTGGTGAACAGGTCAGAGTTCATATCCTCAGTTAGACCAGTAGAAACTGGATCAGCAGCACAACAAGGTATCAGGTCTGGTGAACAGGTCAGAGTTCATATCCTCAGTCAGACCAGTAGAAACTGGATCAGCAGCACAACAAGGTATCAGGTCTGGTGAACAGGTCAGAGTTCATATCCTCAGTTAGACCAGTAGAAACTGGATCAGCAGCACAACAAGGTATCAGGTCTGGTGAACAGGTCAG
Source organism: Oncorhynchus clarkii lewisi (assembly GCF_045791955.1). Taxonomy (NCBI): domain Eukaryota; kingdom Metazoa; phylum Chordata; class Actinopteri; order Salmoniformes; family Salmonidae; genus Oncorhynchus; species Oncorhynchus clarkii. The sequence continues at coordinate 325,202 of NW_027261136.1, read as the reverse complement.
AGTTCATATCCTCACTCAGACCAGTAGAAACTGGATCAGCAGCACAACAAGGTATCAGGTCTGGTGAACAGGTCAGAGTTCATATCCTCAGTTAGACCAGTAGAAACTGGATCAGCAACACTACAAGGTATCAGGTCTGGTGAACAGGTCAGAGTTCATATCCTCAGTCAGACCAGTAGAAACTGGATCAGCAGCACAACAAGGTATCAGGTCTGGTGAACAGGTCAGAGTTCATATCCTCAGTCAGACCAGTAGAAACTGGATCAGCAGCACAACAAGGTATCAGGTCTGGTGAACAGGTCAGAGTTCATATCCTCAGTCAGACCAGTAGAAACTGGATCAGCAGCACAACAAGGTATCAGGTCTGGTGAACAGGTCAGAGTTCATATCCTCAGTCAGACCAGTAGAAACTGGATCAGCAGCACAACAAGGTATCAGGTCTGGTGAACAGGTCAGAGTTCATATCCTCAGTCAGACCAGTAGAAACTGGATCAGCAGCACAACAAGGTATCAGGTCTGGTGAACAGGTCAGAGTTCATATCCTCAGTCAGACCAGTAGAAACTGGATCAGCAGCACAACAAGGTATCAGGTCTGGTGAACAGGTCAGAGTTCATATCCTCAGTTAGACCAGTAGAAACTGGATCAGCAGCACAACAAGGTATCAGGTCTGGTGAACAGGTCAGAGTTCATATCCTCAGTTAGACCAGTAGAAACTGGATCAGCAACACTACAAGGTATCAGGTCTGGTGAACAGGTCAGAGTTCATATCCTCAGTCAGACCGGTAGAAACTGGATCAGCAGCACAACAAGGTATCAGGTCTGGTGAACAGGTCAGAGTTCATATCATCAGTCAGACCGGTAGAAACTGGATCAGCAGCACAACAAGGTATCAGGTCTGGTGAACAGGTCAGAGTTCATATCCTCAGTCAGACCAGTAGAAACTGGATCAGCAGCACAACAAGGTATCAGGTCTGGTGAACAGGTCAGAGTTCATATCCTCAGTCAGACCAGTAGAAACTGGATCAGCAACACTACAAGGTATCAGGTCTGGTGAACAGGTCAGAGTTCATATCCTCAGTCAGACCAGTAGAAACTGGATCAGCAGCACAACAAGGTATCAGGTCTGGTGAACAGGTCAGAGTTCATATCCTCAGTCAGACCAGTAGAAACTGGATCAGCAGCACAACAAGGTATCAGGTCTGGTGAACAGGTCAGAGTTCATATCCTCAGTCAGACCAGTAGAAACTGGATCAGCAGCACAACAAGGTATCAGGTCTGGTGAACAGGTCAGAGTTCATATCCTCAGTCAGACCGGTAGAAACTGGATCAGCAACAATACAAGGTATCAGGTCTGGTGAACAGGTCAGAGTTCATATCCTCACTCAGACCAGTAGAAACTGGATCAGCAGCACAACAAGGTATCAGGTCTGGTGAACAGGTCAGAGTTCATATCCTCAGTTAGACCAGTAGAAACTGGATCAGCAGCACAACAAGGTATCAGGTCTGGTGAACAGGTCAGAGTTCATATCCTCAGTCAGACCAGTAGAAACTGGATCAGCAGCACAACAAGGTATCAGGTCTGGTGAACAGGTCAGAGTTCGTATCCTCAGTTAGACCAGTAGAAACTGGATCAGCAGCACTACAAGGTATCAGGTCTGGTGAACAGGTCAGAGTTCATATCCTCAGTCAGACCAGTAGAAACTGGATCAGCAACACAACAAGGTATCAGGTCTGGTGAACAGGTCAGAGTTCATATCCTCAGTCAGACCAGTAGAAACTGGATCAGCAGCACAACAAGGTATCAGGTCTGGTGAACAGGTCAGAGTTCATATCCTCAGTTAGACCAGTAGAAACTGGATCAGCAGCACTACAAGGTATCAGGTCTGGTGAACAGGTCAGAGTTCATATCCTCAGTCAGACCGGTAGAAACTGGATCAGCAGCACAACAAGGTATCAGGTCTGGTGAACAGGTCAGAGTTCATATCCTCAGTTAGACCAGTAGAAACTGGATCAGCAGCACTACAAGGTATCAGGTCTGGTGAACAGGTCAGAGTTCATATCCTCAGTCAGACCAGTAGAAACTGGATCAGCAGCACAACAAGGTATCAGGTCTGGTGAACAGGTCAGAGTTCATATCCTCAGTCAGACCAGTAGAAACTGGATCAGCAGCACAACAAGGTATCAGGTCTGGTGGATCATGTATCAGTACTAATGTATCGACAGTACTGACAGGATGGAAAGAAAGGGAGCGCCGCTCTCAGATCAGTTTTCTCCATTCAAATATTTCCTTGACATTATAATTATGTCACAATACTGACCACAGACCAGCTGATATTATCACCTATGGCTGCAAATATTGAGGAGGCTTATTCTAATTCTTACCCAATTAAAATGCAGTAAATCCCATATTTGACATATCATTGTGTTCATGTTAGGATTCACATCATGAAATATATTGAGACAAATTACAGACAGTAGTCTACAAGTAGCAAAATATGACTCTATATATTGAACAATATGATTGAAATAGGCCTACAGCCTACTGTTCATATTTTAATGCAGTCATCTCAGTTTTTATTTGAAGCAAATTTATATACGTCCCTTGTTTGAATCAATTGCAACTTTGTATTTGTTGTCAACATTGTTCTGAATTCATCTGCAGTCACAGAGAGACAAACCACGTGATTCTATGTTTAGCAGAGATCTTCTGTGTATAAAGTCACGTGGAAGGGCAAAAAAACATCTAAAAACACAATCAGCTGATCTACGAGGCAGGTGTTATATTACTCAGCTGTTCTGCGAGTGGTGTTATATTACTCAGCTGTTCTAGTGGTCTGAGGCAGGTGTTAGATTACTCAGCTGTTCTAGTGGTCTGAGGTGTTAGATTACTCAGCTGTTCTAGTGGTCTGAGGCAGGTGTTAGATTACTCAGCTGTTCTAGTGGTCTGAGGCAGGTGTTAGATTACTCAGCTGTTCTAGTGGTCTGAGGCAGGTGTTAGATTACTCAGCTGTTCTAGTGGTCTGAGGCAGGTGTTAGATTACTCAGCTGTTCTAGTGGTCTGAGGCAGGTGTTAGATTACTCAGCTGTTCTAGTGGTCTGAGGCAGGTGTTAGATTACTCAGCTGTTCTAGTGGTCTGAGGCAGGTGTTAGATTACTCAGCTGTTCTAGTGGTCTGAGACAGGTGTTAGATTACTCAGCTGTTCTAGTGGTCTGAGGCAGGTGTTAGATTACTCAGCTGTTCTAGTGGTCTGAGGTGTTAGATTACTCAGCTGTTCTAGTGGTCTGAGACAGGTGTTAGATTACTCAGCTGTTCTAGTGGTCTGAGGCAGGTGTTAGATTACTCAGCTGTTCTAGTGGTCTGAGGTGTTAGATTACTCAGCTGTTCTAGTGGTCTGAGACAGGTGTTAGATTACTCAGCTGTTCTAGTGGTCTGAGGCAGGTGTTAGATTACTCAGCTGTTCTAGTGGTCTGAGACAGGTGTTAGATTACTCAGCTGTTCTAGTGGTCTGAGACAGGTGGTAGATTACTCAGCTGTTCTAGTGGTCTGAGACAGGTGGTAGATTACTCAGCTGTTCTAGTGGTCTGAGACAGGTGGTAGATTACTCAGCTGTTCTAGTGGTCTGAGGAAGGTGTTAGATTACTCAGCTGTTCTAGTGGTCTGAGACAGGTGTTAGATTACTCAGCTGTTCTAGTGGTCTGAGGCAGGTGTTAGATTACTCAGCTGTTCTAGTGGTCTGAGACAGGTGTTAGATTACTCAGCTGTTCTAGTGGTCTGAGACAGGTGTTAGATTACTCAGCTGTTCTAGTGGTCTGAGAAAGGTGGTAGATTACTCAGCTGTTCTAGTGGTCTGAGGCAGGTGTTAGATTACTCAGCTGTTCTAGTGGTCTGAGACAGGTGTTAGATTACTCAGCTGTTCTAGTGGTCTGAGGCAGGTGTTAGATTACTCAGCTGTTCTAGTGGTCTGAGACAGGTGTTAGATTACTCAGCTGTTCTAGTGGTCTGAGACAGGTGGTAGATTACTCAGCTGTTCTAGTGGTCTGAGACAGGTGTTAGATTACTCAGCTGTTCTAGTGGTCTGAGACAGGTGGTAGATTACTCAGCTGTTCTAGTGGTCTGAGACAGGTGTTAGATTACTCAGCTGTTCTAGTGGTCTGAGACAGGTGTTAGATTACTCAGCTGTTCTAGTGGTCTGAGACAGGTGGTAGATTACTCAGCTGTTCTAGTGGTCTGAGACAGGTGTTAGATTACTCAGCTGTTCTAGTGGTCTGAGACAGGTGTTAGATTACTCAGCTGTTCTAGCGGTCTGAGACAGGTGTTAGATTACTCAGCTGTTCTAGTGGTCTGAGGTGTAAGATTACTCAGCTGTTCTAGTGGTCTGAGGCAGGTGTTAGATTACTCAGCTGTTCTAGTGGTCTGAGACAGGTGGTAGATTACTCAGCTGTTCTAGTGGTCTGAGGTGTTAGATTACTCAGCTGTTCTAGTGGTCTGAGACAGGTGTTAGATTACTCAGCTGTTCTAGTGGTCTGAGACAGGTGGTAGATTACTCAGCTGTTCTAGTGGTCTGAGACAGGTGGTAGATTACTCAGCTGTTCTAGTGGTCTGAGAAAGGTGGTAGATTACTCAGCTGTTCTAGTGGTCTGAAACAGGTGGTAGATTACTCAGCTGTTCTAGTAGTCTGAGGTGTTAGATTACTCAGCTGTTCTAGTGGTCTGAGACAGGTGGTAGATTACTCAGCTGTTCTAGTGGTCTGAGACAGGTGGTAGATTACTCAGCTATTCTAGTGGTCTGAGACAGGTGGTAGATTACTCAGCTGTTCTAGTGGTCTGAGACAGGTGTTAGATTACTCAGCTGTTCTAGTGGTCTAAGACAGGTGGTAGATTACTCAGCTGTTCTAGTGGTCTGAGACAGGTGGTAGATTACTCAGCTGTTCTAGTAGTCTGAGACAGGTGGTAGATTACTCAGCTGTTCTAGTGGTCTGAGACAGGTGGTAGATTACTCAGCTGTTCTAGTGGTCTGAGACAGGTGTTAGATTACTCAGCTGTTCTAGTGGTCTGAGGCAGGTGGTAGATTACTCAGCTGTTCTAGTGGTCGAAGACAGGTGGTAGATTACTCAGCTGTTCTAGTGGTCTGAGACAGGTGGTAGATTACTGTGTGTGTGTGTGTGTGTGTGTGTGTGTGTTTGTGTGTTTGTGTGTTTGAGTGTGTGTGTGTGTGTGTGTGTGTGTGTGTGTGTCCTCCCTGGATGAGGAGATGTAATCTCATGTTTTGTCCACAGAAACCAACAGGAGAGATCAGAGTCAGAGATTCTCAGTGGTCAGTCTTCCCAGAGTCATCAAACAGACCTGGCCTCCATATTCAGTGTATGTGGTCCTGTTATGTACATTTGTTTTTGTTTACCTCAAGTAAAGTTGATCTGTCAATCATTCATTAATGTGTTAATGAGAAAGCATTTAGTCTCTTGCTTAACTTATTTACTTTATTCATTTCAGTTGCTTGAAGAGAAAATTATGACATTTGTGAAGAACGAGCTGAAGATGTTCAAGAGGAATCTTAGTCCAGAACTCCCAGAAGGCTTTGAGAGTCAGAAGCAGGATAAGGAAGTGGTGGATGCTGAAGATGAGAAGCAGGAGAGCAATGCCAGAGAGGGGGCTCTGAAGATCACACTGCACATCCTGAGGAAAATGAACCAGAAGGAGCTTGCTGACACACTGGAGAAATGTAAGATCTGTCTGCCTCATGTTGAATGGTGTTTTATAACATTTAAAAGCTGTAGCTAAAGTACAGCTAAAGTAGCTGTGTAACTCAATGATATTGTAGCAGCCTTAACACAACACCTAGTGACCTCATCAAGTAGCAGCAGGGATGTGTTGTGCTGATTATTTAGAGAGAGAGAAAACATTAATAATACCATCAATAATACCATCAATAATATGATCAGTCACACCAGTCTGTAATGCATTATGAAAACATTTACACATTTATACAGTCAGTTAAGAGAATACATTATTATAATGTACAACTTTATAACAGTCCTTCAATACTGTAGGCATTAAAACAGACGTAATATTAATATCCTCTGTGTTTTTTCTAGATTCAGGTGAGCTTGCTGTGATTTGCCAACGTGAAATCAAATCTAATCTAAAGAAGAAGTTTCAATGTGTATTTGAGGGGATCGCTAAACAAGGAAACCCAACACTTCTCAATAAGATCTACACAGAGCTCTACATCACAGAGGGTGGAACAGGAGAGGTCAATAATGAACATGAGCTGAGACAGATTGAGACAACAACCAGGAAACAAGCAAGACCAGAGACTGCAATCAAATGTAACGACATCTTCAAACCCTTAACTGGACAAGACAAACCTATCAGAACTGTGCTGACAAAGGGAGTCGCTGGCATTGGAAAAACAGTCTCTGTGCAGAAGTTCATTCTGGACTGGGCTGAAGGAAAAGCAAATCAGGATGTCCAATTTGTATTTTCATTCCCTTTTCGGGAGCTGAATTTGATGAAAGTGGACCAACACACTTTCATTGAACTTCTTAATCACTTCTCAATGGAAACCAAACAATCAAGAATCTCCAACTATGACAAGTACAAAGTTCTGTTCATCTTTGATGGTCTGGATGAGTGCCGACTGCCCCTAGACTTCCAGAAGAACAAGATCTGTTGTGACGTCACAGAGTCAACCTCAGTGGATGTTCTGCTGACAAATCTCATCAAGGGAAATCTGCTTCCCTCTGCTCTCCTCTGGATAACTTCCCGACCTGCAGCAGCCAATAAGATCCCTTCAGGGTGTGTTGACCAGGTGACAGAGGTACGAGGGTTCAATGACCCGCAGAAGGAGGAGTACTTCAGGAAGAGATTCAGTGATGAGGACCTGGCCAGCAGAATCATCTTACACATAAAGACATCAAGGAGCCTCCACATCATGTGCCACATTCCAGTCTTCTGTTGGATTTCTGCAACAGTCCTTGAACACATGCTGAAACAGAAGAGAGAAGAGATGCCCAAGACTCTGACTGAGATGTACACACACCTTGTGGTGTTTCTTACCAAACAGAAGAATGAAAAGTATCTTGGGAAAGAAGAGACAGGTCCACACTGGAATAAAGAGAGTATTCTGTCACTGGGAAAACTGGCTTTTCAACAGCTTGCGAAGGGCAATCTGATTTTCTATGAAGAAGACCTAAAAGAGGCTGGCATTGATGTCAAGGAAGCCTCGGTGCACTCAGGATTGTGCACACAGCTCTTTAAAGAGGAATGTGGGCTGTACCAGGACAAGGTGTACTGCTTTGTTCATCTGAGCATTCAGGAGTTTCTGGCTGCTGTATATGTGTTCCTCTCATTCATCAACAACAATAGGAATGTAATGGACAAACTGCAATCAACGTCCAGGAGCTTTTCTGTGAGGATCAAACAAAGGCGTAAAGTTTCTTTCTACAAGAGTGCTGTGGATAAAGCCTTACAAAGTGAGACAGGAAACCTGGACCTTTTCCTCCGCTTCCTTCTGGGCCTCTCACTGGAGTCCAATCAGAAGCACTTACGAGGTCTCCTGACAAAGACAAGAAGCAGCTCACAGAGCCATGAAGAAACAGTCGAGTACATCAAGGAGAAGATCAGGGAGAATCCCTCTCCTGAGAGGTGCATCAATCTTTTCCACTGTCTGAATGAACTGAATGACCATTCTCTAGTGGAGGAGATCCAAAGATACCTGAGATCAGGAAGTCTCTCTGGAGCCATCCTGTCACCTGCACAGTGGTCAGCTCTGGTCTTTGTGTTGCTGACTTCAGAAAAGGAGCTGGATGTGTTTGACCTGAAGAAATACTCCAGATCAGAGGAAGGTCTTCTGAGGCTGCTGCCAGTGGTCAAAGCCTCCAGAGCTGCTCTGTGAGTAAATAAAATGACATATAAGAACTAATCATCAGGAAGAAATATTCAGTTTAGAGAAAAATATGTATTATAATATGTATAATATATTATTTTGAAAAACATATTGAATAAATTCATTGATTTTCACATTAGTATAACAATATGACCATACAATTCTAGGAGACGGAAGATGAATCTATATGTTGTTTGAGAGAATAAACCAAATGCATCTGCCATTGTCCTTCTACACTACTGGTGTTAAATTAACACTGTGTTTGTGAAGTCATGATGATCTCTTTGTCAGGCTGTCAGGCTGTGGAGTCACAGAGGAAGGCTGTGCTTCTCTGGTCTCAGCTCTGAGGTCAAACCCCTCACACCTGAGAGAGCTGGATCTGAGTAACAATGACCTGAAGGATTCAGGAGTGAAGCTGCTCTCTGCTGGACTGGGGAATCCCCACTGTAAACTGGAGACTCTGAGGTCAGTATTCCTGTAGTTGGTCAACAAGTGATAACTGTTCACCAGATCCACATGTGTTTACCAGACACACATAGTCCACACCATATGTGTTTGGACAGTGAAGCTTACAGTTTTAAATGTGGTGCTCCAGCATTTTGGATTTGAGATAGATGTTTCATATTAAGTGAAATTAGGAGACAGTACAGAATGTCACCTTGTATTTAAAGGTGTTTTCATACATATATATTTTACAGTTTAAAAATGAAAACACTTAATGTATCTAGTTCTCCCATTTGAAAAAGTCATATTTTGGATAAATTATTTTAGTCATAAGTTTAGTATCTGGTCCCATATTCCATGCCTGCAGTGATTACACCAAGCTTGTGATTCTACTAACTTGTTGAATTTATTTGCAGTTTGTCTTGGTTGTGTTTTAGATGTTTTCCTGATAGAAACTGAATGGTGAATAATGTCCTGTCATTTTGGAGTCACTTCACTTGTATTGTCAGTAAGAATAGAAGATGTTTCTGAACACTTCTACATTCATGTGGATGCTACCATGATGATGAATAATCAGGAATGAATCGAGAATAATGATGAATGAGAAAGTTACAGAGGCACAAAGATCATACCCCCCTGTTATTGGTAATGGTGAGAGGTTAGTATGTTTTGTTGTAGTCTCTGTTATTGGTAATGGTGAGAGGTTAGTATGTTTTGTTGGAGCGTCTGTTATTGGTAATGGTGAGAGGTTAGTATGTTTTGTTGTAGTCTCTGTTATTGGTAATGGTGAGAGGTTAACATGTTTTGTTGTAGTCTGTTATTGGTAATGGTGAGAGGTTAGTATGTTTTGTTGGAGCGTCTGTTATTGGTAATGGTGAGAGGTTAGCATGTTTTGTTGTAGCCTCTGTTATTGGTAATGGTGAGAGGTTAGCATGTTTTGTTGTAGCCTCTGTTATTGGTAATGGTGAGAGGTTAGCATGTTTTGTTGTAGTCTCTGTTATTGGTAATGGTGAGAGGTTAGCATGTTTTGTTGTAGCCTCTGTTATTGGTAATGGTGAGAGGTTAGCATGTTTTGTTGTAGCCTCTGTTATTGGTAATGGTGAGAGGTTAACATGTTTTGTTGTAGTCTCTGTAACATTCTAACTCATTATTATCATGATTCATTCAATATCTTTTTAAATCATGGCATCCTCAGGATGAATCTAGTCGTGTTTAGAGACATGTTGTCTACTCACTTATAAAGAACATTTCTCCAGTCATCATCCACTATTCAGTTAATAATCGACAATACAATAATAACCCAAAATACATCCAAAACAAACTATGAAACATTTGATTTCAAAACCATTAATTTCTGAATAGATATGGAAGGTTTCAGGACACTGATATATCTGAAAATGTTAAAAAAATATACTGCCACTATTTTCACCACCAAAGAATATCAGTGTGATTTTAATATGATTTGACTCTTTGCAGGCTGTCAGGCTGTCTAGTCACAGAGGAAGGCTGTGCTTCTCTGGTCTCAGCTATGAGGTCAAACCCCTCACACCTGAGAGAGCTGGATCTGAGCTACAATCACCCAGGAGACTCAGGAGTCAGACTGCTCTCTGCTGGACTGGAGGATCCACACTGCAGACTGGAGAAACTCAAGTATGTAGAGGGTTTATGTCAATGTTCATATCAGACATGTTTCACTTATCAGGCTAGTTAAGACAAACATTCTGACCACCACTTGGACACTTGTGCGTCCAGTGTGACACACTTGACTCATACACACACTGGACACACACACACACACACACACTGGACACACACACACACAGGTAAAACACACACACACAAGACTTATACACACGCTTGACTCACACACACACACACACACAGTACACACACAGACACACACACACACACACACACACACACACACACACACAAACACTCACACTGGACAAACACACACTGGACTCACACAGACACACACTGGACACACACACACAAACTGGACACACACACACACACACACAAACACGCACATGCACTGGACACACACACACACACTGGACACACAAAAACACTCACACACACACTGGACAAACACACACTGGACGCACACACACTGGACACACACACACACTGGACACACACACTGGACACACACACACACTGGAGGCACACACACACTGGACACACACAAACACACACTGGACACACACACACTGGACACTGAGTTCAGGTCTATCCCTCAATCACTGTCTGTTCTTCTGCTTACCGCTACAGTGTGGAACATGGTGGAGAGAACACAATGAAACCTGGGATTAGAAAATGTGAGTGTTGACTGCTGTGAAGAATATGACAAAGAATAAGTCTTAATTCAAGTTAAGTCAAAGACCACCATCATTACTTACTTGGTCATATTAAATATCAGCTGTAGTTCTACAGAAGCAGAAATCAGGGACACCAACGTTTACAAAGAGTTGCTTTAACTGTGTGTGTGTGTGTGTGTGTGTGTGTGTGTGTGTGTGTGTGTGTGTGTGTGTGTGTGTAATTAATGTGAATAAGTGTGTTTTATATTACCATACAGTATGACACATGATCATTCAACAAGTCTCAAGTTACCTTAACTTCTCCTTTTGATACCTAGAAACATCTACATTAAATGAATTAGTGAAAAGTGAGTTAACATTCTAATGTGAATGATGATGATTTCTAATATTGTGTCTGGTTTCATCCATCAGATGTCTGTGATCTCACACTGGACCCAAACACAGCACACAGACTCCTCTCTCTGTCTGAGGAGAACAGAAAGGTGACATGGAGGAGAGAGAAGCAGCCGTATCCTGATCACCCAGAGAGATTTGAGAACTGGGAGCAGGTGCTGTGTAGAGAGGGTCTGACTGGGCGCTGTTACTGGGAGGTAGAGAGGAGTGGGAGAGAGGCTGTTATAGGAGTGACAAATAAAGGAATCAACAGGAGAGGAGGGGTTAATGACTGTTGTCTTGGATGCAATGACAAGTCCTGGAGTCTGTTCTGTTCTGACAACAGTTACACTGCCTGGCACAATAATAATCCCACTACCATAGACGTCCCCTCCTCCAGCTCCCACAGAGTAGGAGTGTATCTGGACAGGCCAGCCGGCACTCTGTCCTTCTATAGAGCCTCCTCTGACACACTGACCCACCTGTTCACATTCACCTCCACATTCACTGAGCCCCTCTATCCAGGGTTTGGGGTTTGGTTTAATGGTGACTCAGTGTCCCTGAAATAATAATGGTGGTTTGGTGACTCAGTCTGTCAGTACACACACACACACACACACACACACACACACACACACACACACACACACACACACACACACACACACACACACACACACACACACACACGCTGGACACACACACACGCTGGACACACACACACACTAGACACACACACACTGGACACACACACACACATTGGACAATCACAAACTCACTGGACTCACACACACACATACACGTCTTCCTATAGTTGTGAGGTCCTCTTACAATAACACCGTTAAAATACCAATGTGATCATTTGTGATAATTTGTTGTCTTTTATGTTGAATTACAAATAATAATGAATAACAAATTGTATAATTATATATAGACATACGCTCCATAGTTGTACAAGTATACAAGGATATATTGTACTTTTCATAATAAAACATACTTGAAACAAGAAAAGGCATGTTAATTGTGAAAACAGTTTGTTTATTGATTTTACGTTATATTCTATTACGAATAGAATTAAACAAATTGTACAATTAGTACAACAGAGTGTTGTAATGCAGGGTCACTATAGCAACAGAGTGTTGTAATACAGGGTCACTATAGCAACAGAGTGTTGTGATGCAGGGTCACTATAGCAACAGAGTGTTGAGATGCAGGGTCACTATAGCAACAGAGTTCTCTGCCCTCTCTGCTCTCTCACTCCCTCTGTTCTCTCTCTCTCTCCCTCTCTCTGCTCTGCTGCTATCTCTTTTCTCTGCTCTCTCTTTGCTCTCTGCTCTCTCTGCTCTCCCTCTGTTCTCTGCTCTTCTCTCTCTGCTCTATGCTCTCTCTCTCTCTGTTCTCTGCACTCTCTCTCTCTGCACTCTCTCTGCTCTATGCTCTCTCTCTGCTCTGCTCTCTCTGCTCTATGCTCTCTCTCCCTCTGTTCTCTGTTCTCTGCTCTCTCTCTCTGTTCTCTGCTCTCTCTCTGCTCTCTATTCTCTGATTGATGCTCTCTCACTCCCTCTGCTCTCTCTCTCTCTCTCTCTCTCTCCCTCTGCTCTCTGTTCTCTTCTCTGTTCTCTCCCTCTGCTCTGCTGCTCTCTCTTTTCTCTGCTCTCTCTGCTCTCCCTCTCTGCTCTCTCTCTCTGCCCTCAGTCTGCCCTTTCTGCTCTCTCACTCTCTGCTCTCTCTCTTCCTCTCTGCTCTCTCTCTCTTTGCTCTCTCACTCTCTCTGCTCTCGCTCCCTCTGCTCTCTGCTATCTCTGTTTTCTCAGCCTGCTCTCTGCTTGCTCTCTCTTTCTGCTATATCTCTCCCTCTGCTCTCTCTGCAGGGTCACTACAGCAACGTAGTGTTGTGATGCGGCCCTGGTGGAGTGAATCTACGACAAGAGTTTTGTGAGTTTTGAGATCCGGTGGAATCTCTCCAGACCAGAGGACTGTCTTCTAGGAGAGGAACCCTGTGACATCATCATCAGAGAGGGAGATTCTAGACACACTCTCTCAGCCTGATCTCTGCTCTCGCTCTGCTCTCTCTCTATGCTCTCTTCTCTCGCTCTCTCTCTGCTCTCTACTCTCTCTGCTCTCTCTCTGCTCTCTGCTTTCCCTGTTCTCTGCTCTCTCTCTGTCCTCACTGTGCTCTCTTTGATCTCTCTGCTCTCTCTCTGCTCTCTCTGTTCTTCTCTCTCTCTGCTCTCTACTCACTCTCTCTGCGCTCTCTGCTGTCTCTGCTCTCTTTTCTCTCTCTCTGCTCTCTCTGCTCTCTGCTCTGCTGCTCTCTCTTTTCTATGCTCTCTCTGCGCTCTCTCTGCTCTCGCTCTGCGCTCTCTCTGATCTCTCTTTCCAGTCTCTGCTCTCTCTCTACTCTCTCTGCCTCTGCTCCCTCTGCCTCTGCTCTCTCTGCCTCTGCTCTCTCTGCCTCTGCTCTCTCTGCTCTCTCTGCGCTCTCTCTGCTTTCTCTCTCTGCTCTCTCTCTATCTCTCTCTCCCCCCAATCTCTCTCGCTTTTTATATCTTAACGGCTGCAGTTTGGACAATCACCACTTGATGGCCGAGTTAAACCAGAAGTGATGAAAACAACATCACTGCAGAGAGAGAGAGAGACAGAGAGAGAGAGAGAGAGTCTAATATACGGATATACAGTGCATTCAGAAAGTATTCAGACCCCTTGACTTTTTACACATTTTGTCATGTTACAGCCTTATTCTAAAATGGATTAAATGTGTTTTTCCCCTCATCAATCTACACACAATAACCCAGAATTACAAAGCAAAAACTGTTTATTTTATGTGTGAACATTTTTATTTAAGAAAAACTTAGATATCACATTTACAGAAGTATTCAGACCCTTTACTCAGTACTTTGTTGAAGCACCTTTGGCAGCGATTACAACCTTGAGTCTTCTTGGGTATGATGCTACAAGCTTGGCACACCTGTATTTGGGGAGTTTCTCCCATTCTTCTCTGCAGATCCTCTCAAGCTCTGTCAGGTTGGATGGGGAGCGTTGCTGCACAGCTATTTTCAGGTCTCTACAGAGATGTTCGATCGGGTTCATTGTCCTGTTGTCCAGTCTGTGTATACTATTCTGGGAGTGTAGAGAGTCAGAACTGATAGAGGATCTGGAGCCCTGAGGGGGAGAGAGAGAGGGAGGGTAGAGAGTCAGAACAGATGAAAAGAGAGAGAGAGGGAGGGTAGAGAGTCATAACAGAGGGAAAGAGAGAGAGAGGGAGGGTAGAGAGTCAGAACAGAGGGAGAGAGAGAGGGAGGGAGGGGAGAGAGTCAGCACAGAGGGAAAGAGAGAGAGGGAGGGGAGAGAGTCAGAATAGAGGGAAAGAGAGAGAGAGGGAGGGGAGAGAGTCAGAACAGAGGGAAGAGAGAGAGGGAGGGGAGACAGAGGATGTGTGGAAGTTGCTTTATACTTGGTAATTGGGGGCCTTTGAGCCCTGATGGGCTGGGTGACATCAGTGACTCTCTGAGAGATATGAGCTGCTGAGGAGGGAGAGCAAGAGAGAGAAGGAGGGAGGGAGGGAGATATGGAGGGAGGGAGAGAGGGAGAGAGAGAGAGAGAGAGAGGGAGAGAGAGGGAGGGAGAGGGAGGGAGAGAGGGAGAGATTAGTCAGCAGAAATGATTCAGGACGACATTTGTCTTTAAATGTACTTCTTTATTTCAGTCTTTCCCCACGAGGGGTAGGTATTCAGGTATTCCTACCATGGTGTGTGCATTGATTTTAGTCCCCTTCTCATTAACTAGATGCTGACAGTGACCAGAGATGGCTAGATTGAGCTAGAGGGGTGTGTGTGTGCGTGCAAGCGCTTTTACGTGTGTGTTTTTGTGAGAGAGTTAACGGGACTTTCGATAAGAATGACACACACAGCCCTGATTCCATTTTCTGCTTTGTGTTTCAATGAGGTCTTAGTGGAATAGAGGCATGTGATTCATGAACCATTACTGCTGTTGGAAAACGTCAGAAAGAGAGAAAGAAGGAAAGGAAGCAGTCCGTTCTGAACTGCTTCAAGGTCAGAAGTTGGTCATGATGTTTCTCTGAAACACAGAACACTAAAGTTGGTCATGATGTTTCTCTAAAACAGTAAAGACTAAAGTTGGTCATGATGTTTCTCTGATACACAGAACACTAAAGTTGGTCATGATGTTTCTCTGATACACAGAACACTAAAGTTGGTCATGATGTTTCTCTAAAACAGTAAAGACTAAAGTTGGTCATGATGTTTCTCTAAAACACAGAACACTAAAGTTGGTCATGATGTTTCTCTGAAACACAGAACACTAAAGTTGGTCATGATGTTTCTCTGAAACAGTAAAGACTAAAGTTGGTCATGATGTTTCTCTGAAACACAGAACACTAAAGTTGGTCATGATGTTTCTCTGAAACACAGAAGACTAAAGTTGGTCATGATGTTTCTCTGAAACACAGAACACTAAAGTTGGTCATGATGTTTCTCTGAAACACAGAACACTAAAGTTGGTCATGATGTTTCTCTGAAACACAGAAGACTAAAGTTGGTCATGATGTTTCTCTGAAACACAGAAGACTAAAGTTGTCCATGATGTTTCTCTAAAACAGTAAAGACTAAAGTTGGTCATGATGTTTCTCTAAAACACAGAACACTAAAGTTGGTAATGATGTTTCTCTGAAACAGTAAAGACTAAAGTTGGTCATGATCTTTATCTATAACAGTAAAGACTAAAGTTGGTCATGATGTTTCTCTAAAACACAGAAGACTGAAGTTGGTCATGATGTTTCTCTTAAACAGTAAAGACTAAAGTTGGTCATGATGTTTATCTAAAACAGTAAAGACTAAAGTTGGTCATGATGTTTCTCTAAAACACAGAACACTAAAGTTGGTCATGATGTTTCTCTGAAACACAGAAGACTAAAGTTGGTCATGATGTTTCTCTAAAACACAGAACACTAAAGTTGGTCATGATGTTTCTCTAAAACACAGAACACTAAAGTTGGTCATGATGTTTCTCTAAAACACAGAACACTAAAGTTGGTCATGATGTTTCTCTGAAACAGTAAAGACTAAAGTTGGTCATGATGTTTATCTAAAACAGTAAACACTAAAGTTGGTCATGATGTTTCTCTGAAACAGTAAAGACTAAAGTTGGTCATGATGTTTCTCTGAAACACAGAACACTAAAGTTGGTCATGATGTTTCTCTAAAACAGTAAAGACTAAAGTTGGTCATGATGTTTCTCTAAAACACAGAACACTAAAGTTGGTAATGATGTTTCTCTGAAACAGTAAAGACTAAAGTTGGTCATGATCTTTATCTATAACAGTAAAGCCTATAGTTGGTCATGATGTTTCTCTAAAACACAGAAGACTGAAGTTGGTCATGATGTTTCTCTTAAACAGTAAAGACTAAAGTTGGTCATGATGTTTATCTAAAACAGTAAAGACTAAAGTTGGTCATGATGTTTCTCTAAAACACAGAACACTAAAGTTGGTCATGATGTTTCTCTGAAACACAGAAGACTAAAGTTGGTCATGATGTTTCTCTAAAACACAGAACACTAAAGTTGGTCATGATGTTTCTCTAAAACACAGAACACTAAAGTTGGTCATGATGTTTCTCTAAAACACAGAACACTAAAGTTGGTCATGATGTTTCTCTGAAACAGTAAAGACTAAAGTTGGTCATGATGTTTATCTAAAACAGTAAACACTAAAGTTGGTCATGATGTTTCTCTGAAACACAGAAGACTGAAGTTGGTCATGATGTTTCTCTTAAACAGTAAAGACTAAAGTTGGTCATTATGTTTCTCTAAAACAGTAAAGACTAAAGTTGGTCATGATGTTTCTCTAAAACACAGAACACTAAAGTTGGTCATGATGTTTCTCTAAAACAGTAAAGACTAAAGTTGGTCATGATGTTTCTCTAAAACAGTAAAGACTAAAGTTGGTCATGATGTTTCTCTAAAACACAGAACACTAAAGTTGGTCATGATGTTTCTCTGAAACACAGAACACTAAAGTTGGTCATGATGTTTCTCTGAAACACAGAAGACTAAAGTTGGTCATGATGTTTCTCTAAAACACAGAACGCTAAAGTTGGTCATGATGTTGCCTTAGTGGAGCAGAATCTCAGTGATCAATTGGTAAACTCGTATTTATCCATAGTACCCTGCACAACGTTTATTTGCGCCTCTATATTTGCTCCCTTCGGTCTCAACGTTGATCTGAAGTCTCTTATTGTGATTTTGCTGTTCATTCATTCATATGTAGCCACATTGTATCTATGATCGTATGTGATTAATTGTAAATGTGTGTAGGTCTATCTAGCCATATTGTATCTATGATCGTATGTGATTAATTGTAAATGTGTGTAGGTCTATCTAGCCATATTGTATCTATGATCGTATGTTATTCATTGTAAATGTGTGTAAGTCTGTAGCCATGTTGTCTCTATGATTGTATGTTATTCATTATAAATGTCTGTAAGTCTGTAGCCATATTGTCTCTATGATCGTATGTTATTCATTGTAAATGTTTGTAGGTCTGTAGCCATATTGTCTCTATGGTTGTATGTTATTCATTATAAATGTCTTTAAGTCTGTAGCCATATTGTCTCTATGATTGTATGTTATTCATTGTAAATGTTTGTAGGTCTATGTAGCCATATTGTATCTATGATCGTACGGGATCCATTTATATTTTTATATCTGTAAATGAACCAATGATATCAGGCAGCACCCGGCCTTGGTTACAGACACCTGTGTGTTTCCTATGACACTATATAAACTAGTGACCCTCAGTGTTTGTCATTACACCCTGATGAAGACAGCTTGTCTGTCTAAACGTTGGTTATTAGGTTATTAAAATATTGTATCTGAGCTCCTAGAGTGTGTGGCTCTCCTTTAATTTACACATATTATA
Organism: Oncorhynchus clarkii lewisi; assembly: GCF_045791955.1. NCBI lineage: Eukaryota > Metazoa > Chordata > Actinopteri > Salmoniformes > Salmonidae > Oncorhynchus > Oncorhynchus clarkii. Next base: position 307,239 of record NW_027261136.1, on the reverse strand, counting down.
ATAGACTACATGAGACCTACAGTCAGTGTCCAGACTTCAGTTAATATTATAATAGACTACAGTCAGTGTCCAGACTTCAGTTAATATTATAATAGACTACATGAGGCCTCCAGTCAGTGTCCAGACTTCAGTTACTATTATAATAGACTACATGAGGCCTACAGTCAGTGTCCAGACTTCAGTTAATATTATAATAGACTACAGTCAGTGTCCAGACTTCAGTTAATATTATAATAGACTACAGTCAGTGTCCAGACTTCAGTTAGTATTATAATAGACTACAGTCAGTGTCCAGACTTCAGTTAATATTATAATAGACTACAGTCAGTGTCCAGACTTCAGTTACTATTATAATAGACTACAGTCAGTGTCCAGACTTCAGTTAATATTATAATAGACTACAGTCAGTGTCCAGACTTCAGTTAGTATTATAATAGACTACAGTCAGTGTCCAGACTTCAGTTAATATTATAATATACCTACAGTCAGTGTCCAGACTTCAGTTACTATTATAATAGACTACAGTCAGTGTCCAGACTTCAGTTAGTATTATAATAGACTACAGTCAGTGTCCAGACTTCAGTTAATATTACATTATTCTACATATATACAGACAAGTAAAATCAAACACAAGTTTATTTGTCACGTGCGCCGAATACAGGTGTAGATCTAACAGTGAAATGCTTACAGGCTCTAACCAATAGTGCGAGGTATGTGAGTGTGTGTGTGTGTGTGTGTGTGTGTGTGTGTGTGTGTGTGGGGGGGGGGGGGGGGGGTAAGTAATGAAACATGAGACATTTGAAAATAAGAGTAGCAAGGCTACATACAGACACCGGTTAGTCAGGCTTATTGAGGTAGTATGCACATGTGGGTGTGGTTAAAGTGACTATGCATATATGATGAACAGAGAGTAGCAGTAGTGTAAAAGAGGGGTCGGTGGGTGGTGGGACACAATGCAGATAGCCCAGTTAGCCAATGTGCGGGAGTACTGGTTGGTCGGGCCAATTGAGGTAGTATGTACATGAATGTATAGTTGAAGTGACTATGCATATAAGATGAACAGAGAGTAGCAGCGTGTCGTGGCCGAATCAGAATCCTTTAGGTAACATTTATAAATAAGATGTTTTATTCATTTTCATTAGCATGTTTATGTGGGAAAAGTTACTTGGGCCAAGAGAGGGGAGAGGTCAGGTTAGTCTTATCTGTGAATGTGTCTGTAAACTATTCCTAAACCATGTGAAGGGATGGTGTGATTAATGGGGAACCAGTTAGGTGGCTCCACAATGTCTGTGTGCCAGTCACGTCTCTCTGTGATCTTGTCTAGGAAGGGGTGTATTTGATGTATGCCATTGGATGAGGTAATGTTTTTGGTTCTAAGTGGTACCAAGAACGAGATACGAACTTAGTTTAGGAGACCAAACTGAACGATAATTTATAGCCAATGCTGTCTGGCTATGTGTGTCTTTGCTATAAAGGATCTCAGTTGCCAATATGTAAGCACTCTCAGAGAATTCATTTATAGACACTGAATTGATCTGAGAGTCAAACAGGTGAAGCTCTCTCATGATTTGGTAATACAGGACATTTCCACGACAAGCGTAAAATAGGGGTTGGGGGACACAATGCAAATAGTCTTATGGCTTTGGGGTAAAAACTGTTGAGAGGCCTTTTTTTGTCCTAGACTTGGCACTCCGGTACCTCTTGCCATGCGGTAGTAGAGAGAACAGTCTGTGGCTGGGGTCTTTGACAATTTTCAGGGTCTTCCTCTGACACCACCTGGTGTAGAGGTCCTGGATGTTAGGCAGCTTTGCCCCAGTGATGTACTGGGCCGTACGCACTACCCTCTGAAGCACCTTGCGGTCGGAGGCCGAGCAATTGCCGTACCAGACAGTGATGCAACCAATGTTCTCGATGGTGCAGCTGTAGAACCTTTTGAGGATCTCAGGACCCATGCCAAATCCTTTTAGTTTCCTGAGGGGGAATAGATTTGTCGTGCCCTCTTCACGACTGTCTTGGTGTGTTTGGACCAATCTAGTTTGTTGTTGATGTGGACACCAAGGAATTTGAAGCTCTCAACCTGCTCCACTACAGTCCAGTTGAAGAGAATTGTGATGTGCTCGGTGCTCCTTTTCCTGTAGTCCACAATCATCTCCTTAGTCTTGGTTACGTTGAGGGATAGGTTGTTATTCTGGCACCACCTGGCCAGGTCTCTGACCTCCTCCCTATAGGCTGTCTCGTCATTGTCGGTGATCAACAGGCCTACCACTGTTGTGTCATCAGCAAACTTAATGATGGTGTTGGAGTCGTGCCTGGCCATGCAGTCGAGGGTGAACAGGGAGTACAGAGGGGGACAGAGCACGCACCCCTGGGGAACTCCAGTTTTGAGGATCAGCGTGGCAGATGTGTTGCTACCTACCCTCACCACCTGGGGGTGGCCTGTCAGGAAGTCCAGGATCCAGCTGCAGAGGGAGGTGTTTAGTCCCAGGTTCCTTAGCTTAGTGATGAGCTTAGAGGGTACTATGGTGTTGAACGCTGAGCTGTAGTCAATGAATAGGATTCTCACATAGGTGTTCCTTTTGTCCAGGTGGGAAAGGGTAGTGTGGAGTGCAAACATAACGTTTTGCATTGTTGCCAAAAGTTCAATTTTGGTTTCATCTGTGTGTGTCTGGTGGACGTTCGTTCTGGGCAGCGCCTCGGATTGTCTGGAGGCTCCTGAACATCCTCAGTGTGTGTCTGGTGGACGTTCGTTTTGGGTAGCGCCTCGGATTGTCTGGAGGCTCCTGAACATCCTCAGTGTGTGTCTGGTGGACGTTCGTTCTGGGCAGCGCCTCGGATTGTCTGGAGGCTCCTGAACATCCTCAGTGTGTGCTTGTTCCATCATAGCGTCTGCTATAGCAGCACCTTCATCAACACGTTCCCTTCTTTCAGCCTGGGGTCTCTCTACTGACCCACCGTCCTCTACAGTTCCCTGTGTGTCACTCTCAGGAGCTCTCTGTGCCTGTTCTCTCTCGATTGTTGTGCTGTTTGGTTTTGGTTAATGTGTTTTGGTTAATGCATTTGGTTAATGTGACGCCGCCACATTATGTCTGGGCTCACTTGAACCTGGTAAGTTCTGGGTCCCGTTTGTGTGTGTACGGCCCCTCTTGTCCATTTCCCTCCTTCTGTAGTCTGGCACCATCACTTCCTGTCCTGTTTGGAGATGGCGCTCCCGGCCACTGGAGTGCATCTTGGCTTGTTTGTTCAGCACTTCATTACGCCTGTTTGGCTTCATGATGTCCAGCTGTGTGCGGAGAGGCCTCCCAAACGTCAGTGCGGCTGGGCTTTCATTTGTCGTGGCATGTGAGGTGTTTTGGTAGGAGGCCAGGAACTTGGCCAGTTTTGTTTGCAAAGTCCCTTCGTCTCGTTTTGCTGCACGGAGTCCTTGCTTTAGGGTTTGCACAAAGCGTTCTGCCAGCCCAATGGTGGCAGGGTGGTACGGAGCTGAGGTTGAGTGTTTGATTCCATTTACTGACATGAATCTTGTAAACTCGTCACTTACAAAAGCTTGCGCGTTGTCACTTACCAGCTGCAGTGGCAAACCAAAGTGTGTAAACGTTGTTCTGTGACACTCTATCGTCTGAGCTGAGGTGGAGGAGTCAGTGCAAAACACCTCTGGCCATTTGGAATGGGCATCAACTATAACCAGAAACATGTGCTTTTCAAAGGGACCAGCGTAGTCCACATTAATTCTCTGCCATGGCTCTGCGGGCCATTCCCATGGGTGGACTGGGACAGGAGCAGGCATGTGGAGGGTTTCCAAACATCTTCGCCATATTTTCTATCTGTTGATCCAGACCTGGCCACCAGAAGTGGCTCCTTGCGAGCAGCTTCATTTTGACAATTCCAACATGACCTTCCTGTAGTTGCTGCAAAACCTGACGTTGGCATTTCTGGGGTATCATGACTCTCATTCCCCACATCAAACGTCCTTGGTAAGTTGTAATTTCGTTTCTCCGCTGGAAATACGGAGTCAGCTCCTTTCTGCCAGTAGCTGGCCATCCTAACATGGTGTAGGTGTACACTTTTGACAAGGTCACATCTTTCCTTGTCTCCTGTTTGATAACTGTGCTTGTGACCGGTAGGGCCTCGAGCTGAGCGGTATGGAACATGTCCACTGCATCCACCCTCCTTTGTCTTTCTCTTGTACACGGCAGTCTGGATAATCCATCTGCATTTGTGTGGAGGGACGACGGCTTAAACTCAATGTCATACATATGACTGGCAAGGAACAGGGCGTATCGCTGTAACCTGGCTGCTGTCATTGACTGGCAAGGAACAGGGCGTATCGCTGTAACCTGGCTGCTGTCATTGACTGGCAAGGAACAGGGCGTATCGCTGTAACCTGGCTGCTGTCATTGACTGGCAAGGAACAGGGCGTATCGCTGTAACCTGGCTGCTGTCATTGACTGGCAAGGAACAGGGCGTATCACTGTAACCTGGCCGCTGTCGTTGCCAGAATGCCTTTCTTTGGACTGAAAGTGGAAAGCAACGGCTGGTGATCCGTAACCAGTGTGAAACACTTGCCATATCGGTACGCGTGGAATTTCTTTACACCCCACACTAGCGCCAGTGCTTCTTTGTCGATTTGTGAGTAGTTTTTCTCTGCATCATTCAACGTTCGTGACGCAAATGCAACTGGCCTCTCTGACCCATCTTTCAGTGTGTGTGAAAGGACGGCCCCTAAGCCATAAGGGAACGCATCACAAGCCAACTTCACTGGCATTTCAGGGTCGTAGTGCATCAGGACCTGTTCAGATGTTATGAGCCGTTTTGCCTCCAGAAATGCATTTTCACACTGTTCTGTCCACCTCCATGTCCTATTCATTTGCAGGAGCTGATTTAGAGGCTGGAGTACTGCTGAAAGGTTTGGGAGGAATCTTCTGTAGTAATTGTTCAGTCCCGTGAAAGATCACTTCTGTGATATTTTGTGGTCGTGGTGGGGCCGATGCAATGCCAAAAACCAGGCGGTTATACCTGTGTAGACCTTTGTGTGTGTTTTTTGTCAGGTACTGTTTGGAGCTCTCCTCAACCGGTAGCTGCAGGTAAACCTGTTTCAGATTTTACTGAAGTGTTTCCCACCAGTTAGAGCAGCAAAGATGTCATCCAGACGTGGCAGGGGGTAATGGTCCACACGCAACATTGAATTCACAGTTACCTTGAAGTCCCCACACATTCTAACAGACCCGTCTTTCTTCACAATAGGAACTATGGGTGTGGCCCATTCGCTTCTGTCCACTTTCGTCAGGATCCCTGTATCCTGCAAGCGATCGATTTCCGCTTCCACCTTTGGTCTCTGGGAGTATGGAACAGATCTGGCTTTGGTCTCAGGGAGTATGGAACAGATCTGGCTTTGGTCTCAGGGAGTATGGAACAGATCTGGCTTTGGTCTCAGGGAGTATGGAACAGATCTGGCTTTGGTCTCAGGGAGTATGGAACAGATCTGGCTTTGGTCTCAGGGAGTATGGAACAGATCTGGCTTTGGTCTCAGGGAGTATGGAACAGATCTGGCTTTGGTCTCAGGGAGTATGGAACAGATCTGGCTTTGGTCTCAGGGAGTATGGAACAGATCTGGCTTTGGTCTCAGGGAGTATGGAACAGATCTGGCTTTGCAGAATTTGGGGGTTTCATCATCTCTTAGTACAAGTTTTGCTGTGAAGCCTTTTACTGTTCCCATCTGATCACTGAAAACTGTGTTGTATTTCTTCCACAAGTGCTCCAGTGTTTGGTCTGTGCCTTTCTCTTTGGACTGGAACGTGTGGAGCATTTTCAAGTCACACCAATTCAGCTTTATTTTTGAAAGCCATTCCCTGACAAATAATGGGGGGCCAGTTCCAGGCAGCACATACAGCTGTAGGGATGTATTGTGTTTGCCCCCCATACCGCACTCTGACCTGCAACGCCCCCATTGGGCTCAATCTCCCTCCTGAGTAGGTCTTCAGCTTAATAGCCTTAAAGTGCTCATTGTAGACGGTAGTGGAAATTATAGACACTGCAGATCCTGTGTCCAGGTCCATTTTGAGGGGTTTTCCTTCGATATCTGGTGTCACCCATATTATGCTACTGCTGGGAGAAGTCACTGTGTTTAACTCCTTTGTACCAATTAATCGTTCATCTGAATCACTGCCACTGTTCTCTGCTAGTGCATTCACAGACCCTTTATTTTTTTCAGTTTTCCTGTTGACTGAATTTTGCTTTGCATGCTCTTTGAATGTGCCCCCTTCTACTGCAATTGTGACAAATTTCGTCTTTAAAACGGCAGTCCTCTGCTCTGTGACCATCTCTGTCACGCCTGTTGCAAATTTCAGCCACACGGGGGCGGTGTCGGCTGCATGAAAACTTGTGCAGGGAAGTTTGTTAAAGGTCAGTATTTCTTTTACTTTGCAACTCAAATGCATTTTTAGTCGTGATTACCCTTTATATGGCCATTCAACCCCTGTACCCATTATCCTCATAATGTCCATAACCTCACCTCATTCAACCCCTATACCCATTATCCTCATAATGTCCATAACCTCACCTCATTCAACCACTACACCCATTATCCTCATAATGTCCATAACCTCACCTCATTCAACCACTACACCCATTATCCTCATAATGTCCATAACCACACCTCTATTACCATGGTTATCAGCACAGCATATTTCTGATATCAAGACAGTTATGTACTGAAGTCTCACTGCCGATCCAAATAGAGCAGCGGGGCCATGATTTGGCTTTTACCTTTAGACAATACATCTCTCTGTTACGTAGCCCACAGAACCAGATAAACACACCTGTCACAAACATCCCTCTGTTAAGTAGCCCACAGAACCGTGCACTGTGCGGCCTAAATAGTGGTAACACTGTATCAGCCCCTTCAAAACACCCTAAACAGTGGTAACACTGTATCAGCCCCTTCATAACACCCTAAATAGTGGTAACACTGTATCAGCCCCTTCATAACACCCTACATAGTGGTAACACTGTATCAGCCCCTTCATAACACCCTAAATAGTGGTAACACTGTATCAGCCCTTTCATAACACCCTAAATAGTGGTGACACTGTATCAGCCCCTTCAAAACACCCTAAACAGTGGTAACACTGTATCAGCCCCTTCATAACACCCTACATAGTGGTGACACTGTATCAGCCCCTTCAAAACACCCTAAATAGTGGTAACACTGTATCAGCCCCTTCAAAACACCCTACATAGTGG